>NW_027208222.1:0-167249 GCF_964237555.1 Oryctolagus cuniculus | reverse complement strand
TCTTTCCTGTTCCCCGGGGGGCAAAATGTATCCAATGTCATTTTACAGAAAGAAAATATCATGTTTTCTCAGGTTTCTGGAGCTTTCTTCCTAGAAAACTCGAATGTGTGGAGTATTTGACTCCAGGTCGAACCAATTAGCGTTTGCCAGCAGAAAACAAAAGCGGTCCTTCTAAAATGCATGCAAAATCTAAAAGTCCATAGAGAATGTCCAGAAAACACAAACACACACAGAGGCTGTAGCAAGATCTGGGATTGAGATAGCTACAAATCACCAGATAGTTTTCTTTTCATCCAGGAGTACCTGGAAAAATTGTTGTAGTTTTGAAGTGAAATTTAAACAAAAATCACCGTGAAAGTGGTTTTGGAGAAAAGCTTCTGTTCGGCAAATGTATCCAGTGTCATGTTTACAGAAAGAAATATCATGTTTTCTCAGGTTTCTGAAGCTTTCTTCCTAGAAAACTCGAATGTGTGGAGTATTTGACTCCAGGTGGAACCAATTAGCGTTTGCCAGCAGAAAACAAAAAGGGTCCTGCTAAAATGCATTCAAAACCTTAAAGTCCATAGAGAATATCCAGAAAACACAAACACAACAGCTGTAATTAACCCATTTTCATCCAGGAGTATCTGGACAAATTGTTGTGGATTTTCGGGTGAAATTTAACCAAAAATCACCGTGAAAGTGGTTTTGGAGAAAAGCACAATCTTCCTGTTCGGCAAATGTTCCAATGTCATGTTTACAGAAAGAAATATCATGTTTTCTCAGGTTTCTGAAGCTTTCTCTCAATGTGTGGAGTATTTGAGTCCAGGTGGAACCAATTAGCGTTTGCCAGCAGAAAACAAAAAGGGTCCTGCTAAAATGCATTCAAAACCTTAAAGTCCATAGAGAATATCCAGAAAACACAAACACACAGAGAGGCTATAGCAAGATCTGGGATTGAGATAGCTACAAATCACCAGATAGTTTGGTTTTCATCCAGGAGTATCTGGACAAATTGTTGTGGATTTCGGGTGAAATTTAACCAAAAATCACCGTGAAAGTGGTTTTGGAGAAAAGCACAATCTTCCTGTTCGGCAAATGTATCCAATGTCATGTTTACACAAAGAAATATCATGTTTTCTCAGGTTTCTGAAGCTTTCTTCCTAGAAAACTCGCATGTGTGGAGGATTTGACTCCAGGTGGAACCAATTAGCGTTTGCCAGCAGAAAACAAAAAGGGTCCTGCTAAAATGCATTCAAAACCTTAAAGTCCATAGAGAATATCCAGGAAACACAAACACACACAGGTTGTAGCAAGATCTGGGATTGAGATAGCTACAAATCACCAGATAGTTTGGTTTTCATCCAGGAGTATCTGGACAAATTGTTGTGGATTTCGGGTGAAATTTAACCAAAAATCACCGTGAAAGTGGTTTTGGAGAAAAGCACAATCTTCCTGTTCGGCAAAATGTATCCAATGTCATGTTTACACAAAGAAATATCATGTTTTCTCAGGTTCTGAAGCTTTCTTCCTAGAAAACTCGAATGTGTGGAGGATTTGAGTCCAGGTGGAACCAATTAGCGTTTGCCAGCAGAAAACAAAAAGGGTCCTGCTAAAATGCATTCAAAACCTTAAAGTCCATAGAGAATATCCAGAGAACACAAACACACACAGAGGCTGTAGCAAGATCTGGATTGAGATAGCTACAAATCACCAGATAGTTTTGTTTTCATCCAGGAGTATCGGGACAAATTGTTGTGGATTCGGGTGAAATTTAACCAAAAATCACCGTGAAAGTGTTTTGGAGAAAAGCACAATCTTCCTGTTCGGCAAATGTATCCAATGTCATGGTTACAAATACAAAATATCATGTTTTCTCAGGTTTCTGAAGCTTTCTTCCTAGAAAACTCGAATGTGTGGAGGATTTGACTCCAGGTGGAACCAATTAGCGTTTAAACAAAAGGTCCTGCTAATGTTCAAACCGTAAAGTCCATAGAGAATATCCAGAAAACACAAACACACACAGAGGCTGTAGCAAGATCTGGGACTGAGCTAGCTACAAATAACCAGATAGTTTTGTTTTCATCCAGGAGTATCTGGACAAATTGTTGTAGTTTTGAAATGAAATTTAAAGCAAAAAATCTCCGTGAAAGTGGTTTTGGAGAAAAGCACAATCTTCCTGTTCGGCAAATGTATCCAATGTCTTGTTTACAGAAAGAAATATCATGTTTTCTCAGGTTTCTGAAGCTTTCTTCCTAGAAAACTTGAATGTGTGGAGTGTTTGACTCCAGGTGGAACCAATTAGCGTTTGCCAGCAGAAAACAAAAAGGGTCCTGCTAAAATGCATTCAAAACCTTAAAGTCCATAGAGAATATCCAGAAAACACAAACACACACAGAGGCTGTAGCAAGATCTGTGATTGAGATAGCTACAAATCACCAGATAGTTTTGTTTTCATCCAGGAGTATCTGGACAAATTGTTGTAGTTTTGAAGTGAAATTTTAACAAACAATCACCGTGAAAGTGGTTTTGGAGAAAAGCACAATCTTCCTGTTCGGCAAATGTATCCAATGTCATGTTTGCAAGTACAAATATCATGTTTTCTCAGATTTCTGTAGCTTTCTTCCTAGAAAACTCGAATGTGTGGAGTATTTGACTCCAGGTGGAACCAATTAGCGTTTGCCAGCAGAAAACAAAAAGGGTCCTGCTAAAATGCATTCAAAACCTTAAAGTCCATAGAGAATATCCAGAAAACACAAACACACACAGAGGCTGTAGCAAGATCTGGGATTGAGATAGCTACAAATCACCAGATAGTTTTGTTTTCATCCAGGAGTATCTGGACCAATTGTTGTTGTTTTGAAGTGAAATTTAAACAAAAATCACCGTGAAAGTGGTTTTGGAGAAAAGCACAATCTTTCTTTTCAGCAAATGTATCCAATGTCATGTTTACAAATACAAATATCATGTTTTCTCAGGTTTCTGGAGCTTTCATCCTAGAAAACTCGAATGTGTGGAGGATTTGACTCCAGGTGGAACCAATTAGCATTTGCCAGCAGAAAACAAAAAGGGTCTTGCTAAAATGCATTCAAAAACATAAAGTCCATAGAGAATATCCAGAAAACACAAACACACACAGAAGCTGCAGCAAGATCTGGGATTGAGATAGCTACAAATCACCAGATAGTTTTGTTTTCATCCAGGAGTATCTGGACAAATTGTTGTAGTTTTGAAGTGAAATTTAAACAAAAAATCACCGTGAAAGTGGTTTTGGGGAAAAGCACAATCTTCCTGTTCGGCAAATGTATCCAATGTCATGTTTACAGAAAGAAATATCATGTTTTCTCAGGTTTCTGTAGCTTTCTTCCTAGAAAACTCAAATGTGTGGAGCATTTTACTCCAGGTGGAACCAATTAGCGTTTGCCAGCAGAAAACAAAAAGGGTCCTGCTAAAATGCATTCAAAACCTTAAAGTCCATAGAGAATATCCAGAAAACACAAACACACACAGAGGCTGTAGCAAGATCTGGGATTGAGATAGCTACAAATCACCAGATAGTTTTATTTTCATCCAGGAGTATCTGGACCAATTGTTGTAGTTTTGAAGTGAAATTTTAACAAACAATCACCGTGAAAGTGGTTTTGGAGAAAAGCACAATCTTTCTGTTCAGCAAATGTATCCAATGTCATGTTTACAAATACAAATATCATGTTTTCTCAGGTTTCTGGAGCTTTCTTCCTAGAAAACTCAAATGTGTGGAGCATTTTACTCCAGGTGGAACCAATTAGCGTTTGCCAGCAGAAAACAAAAAGGGTCCTGCTAAAATGCATACAAAACCTTAAGGTCCATAGAGAATATCCAGAAAACACAAACACACACAGAGGCTGTAGCAAGATCTGGGATTGAGATAGCTACAAATCACCAGATAGTTTTGTTTTCATCCAGGAGTATCTGGACAAATTGTTGTGGATTTCGGGTGAAATTTAACCAAAAATCACCGTGAAAGTGGTTTTGGAGAAAAGCACAATCTTCCTGTTCGGCAAATGTATCCAATGTCATGTTTACAGAAAGAAATATCATGTTTTCTCAGGTTTCTGAAGCTTTCTTCCTAGAAAACTCGCATGTGTGGAGTATTTGACTCCAGGTGGAACCAATTAGCGTTTGCCAGCAGAAAACAAAAAGGGTCCTGCTAAAATGCATTCGAAACCTTGAAGTCCATAGAGAATATCCAGAAAACACAAACACACACAGAGGCTGTAGCAAGATCTGGGATTGAGATAGCTACAAATCACCAGATAGTTTTGTTTTCATCCAGGAGTATCTGGACATATTGTTGTAGTTTTGAAGTGAAATTTTAACAAACAATCACCGTGAAAGTGGTTTTGGAGAAAAGCACAATCTTCCTGTTCGGCAAATGCATCCAATGTCATGTTTACAGAAAGAAATATCATGTTTTCTCAGGTTTCTGTAGCTTTCTTCCTAGAAAACTCGCATGTGTGGAGTATTTGACTCCAGGTGGAACCAATTAGCGTTTGCCAGCAGAAAACAAAAAGGGTCCTGCTAAAATGCATTCAAAACCTTAAAGTCCATAGAGAATATCCAGAAAACACAAACACACACAGAGGCTGTAGCAAGATCTGGGATTGAGATAGCTACAAATCACCAGATAGTTTTGTTTTCATCCAGGAGTATCTGGACCAATTGTTGTTGTTTTGAAGTGAAATTTAAACAAAAATCACCGTGAAAGTGGTTTTGGAGAAAAGCACAATCTTTCTTTTCAGCAAATGTATCCAATGTCATGTTTACAAATACAAATATCATGTTTTCTCAGGTTTCTGGAGCTTTCATCCTAGAAAACTCGAATGTGTGGAGGATTTGACTCCAGGTGGAACCAATTAGCATTTGCCAGCAGAAAACAAAAAGGGTCTTGCTAAAATGCATTCAAAAACATAAAGTCCATAGAGAATATCCAGAAAACACAAACACACACAGAAGCTGCAGCAAGATCTGGGATTGAGATAGCTACAAATCACCAGATAGTTTTGTTTTCATCCAGGAGTATCTGGACAAATTGTTGTAGTTTTGAAGTGAAATTTAAACAAAAAATCACCGTGAAAGTGGTTTTGGGGAAAAGCACAATCTTCCTGTTCGGCAAATGTATCCAATGTCATGTTTACAGAAAGAAATATCATGTTTTCTCAGGTTTCTGTAGCTTTCTTCCTAGAAAACTCAAATGTGTGGAGCATTTTACTCCAGGTGGAACCAATTAGCGTTTGCCAGCAGAAAACAAAAAGGGTCCTGCTAAAATGCATTCAAAACCTTAAAGTCCATAGAGAATATCCAGAAAACACAAACACACACAGAGGCTGTAGCAAGATCTGGGATTGAGATAGCTACAAATCACCAGATAGTTTTATTTTCATCCAGGAGTATCTGGACCAATTGTTGTAGTTTTGAAGTGAAATTTTAACAAACAATCACCGTGAAAGTGGTTTTGGAGAAAAGCACAATCTTTCTGTTCAGCAAATGTATCCAATGTCATGTTTACAAATACAAATATCATGTTTTCTCAGGTTTCTGGAGCTTTCTTCCTAGAAAACTCAAATGTGTGGAGCATTTTACTCCAGGTGGAACCAATTAGCGTTTGCCAGCAGAAAACAAAATGGGTCCTGCTAAAATGCATACAAAACCTTAAGGTCCATAGAGAATATCCAGAAAACACAAACACACACAGAGGCTGTAGCAAGATCTGGGATTGAGATAGCTACAAATCACCAGATAGTTTTGTTTTCATCCAGGAGTATCTGGACAAATTGTTGTGGATTTCGGGTGAAATTTAACCAAAAATCACCGTGAAAGTGGTTTTGGAGAAAAGCACAATCTTCCTGTTCGGCAAATGTATCCAATGTCATGTTTACAGAAAGAAATATCATGTTTTCTCAGGTTTCTGAAGCTTTCTTCCTAGAAAACTCGCATGTGTGGAGTATTTGACTCCAGGTGGAACCAATTAGCGTTTGCCAGCAGAAAACAAAAAGGGTCCTGCTAAAATGCATTCGAAACCTTGAAGTCCATAGAGAATATCCAGAAAACACAAACACACACAGAGGCTGTAGCAAGATCTGGGATTGAGATAGCTACAAATCACCAGATAGTTTTGTTTTCATCCAGGAGTATCTGGACATATTGTTGTAGTTTTGAAGTGAAATTTTAACAAACAATCACCGTGAAAGTGGTTTTGGAGAAAAGCACAATCTTCCTGTTCGGCAAATGCATCCAATGTCATGTTTACAGAAAGAAATATCATGTTTTCTCAGGTTTCTGTAGCTTTCTTCCTAGAAAACTCGCATGTGTGGAGTATTTGACTCCAGGTGGAACTAATTAGCGTTTGCCAGCAGAAAACAAAAAGGGTCCTGCTAAAATGCATTCAAAACCTTAAAGTCTATAGAGAATATCCAGAAAACACAAACACACACAGAGGCTGTAGCAAGATCTGGGATTGAGCTAGCTACAAATCACCAGATAGTTTTGTTTTCATCCAGGAGTATCTGGACCAATTGTTGTTGTTTTGAAGTGAAATTTAAGCAAAAACGACCGTGAAAGTGGTTTTGGAGAAAAACACAATCTTTCTGTTCAGCAAATGTATCCAATGTCATGTTTACAGAAAGAAATATCATGTTTTCTCAGGTTTCTGAAGCTTTCTTCCTAGAAAACTCGAATGTGTGGAGGATTTGAGTCCAGGTGGAACCAATTAGCGTTTGCCAGCAGAAAACAAAAAGGGTCCTGCTAAAATGCATTCAAAACCTTAAAGTCCATAGAGAATATCCAGAAAACACAAACACACACAGAGGCTGTAGCAAGATCTGGGATTGAGATAGCTACAAATCACCAGATAGTTTTGTTTTCATCCAGGAGTATCTGGACAAATTGTTGTGGATTTCGGGTGAAATTTAACCAAAAATCACCGTGAAAGTGGTTTTGGAGAAAAGCACAATCTTCCTGTTCGGGAAATGCATCCAATGTCATGTTTACAGAAAGAAATATCATGTTTTCTCAGGTTTCTGAAGCTTTCTTCCTAGAAAACTCGCATGTGTGGAGGATTTGACTCCAGGTGGAACCAATTAGCGTTTGCCAGCAGAAAACAAAAAGGGTCCTGCTAAAATGCATTCAAAACCTTAAACTCCATAGAGAATATCCAGAAAACACAAACACACACAGAGGCTGTAGCAAGATCTGGAATTGAGATAGCTACAAATCACCAGATAGTTTTGTTTTCATCCAGGAGTATCTGGACAAATTGTTGTAGTTTTGAAGTGACATTTAAACAAAAAATCAACGTGAAAGTGGTTTTGGAGAAAAGCACAATCTTCCTATTCGGCAAACGTATCCAATGTCATTTTACAGAAAGAATTATCATGTTTTCTCAGGTTTCTGGAGCTTTCTTCCTAGAAAACTCGAATGTGTGGAGTATTTGACTCCAGGTCGAACCAATTAGCGTTTGCCAGCAGAAAACAAAAGCGGTCCTTCTAAAATGCATGCAAAATCTAAAAGTCCATAGAGAATGTCCAGAAAACACAAACACACACAGAGGCTGTAGCAAGATCTGGGATTGAGATAGCTACAAATAACCAGATAGTTTTCTTTTCATCCAGGAGTACCTGGACAAATTGTTGTGGATTTCGGGTGAAATTTAAACAAAAATCACCGTGAAAGTGGTTTTGGAGAAAAGCACAATCTTTCTGTTCGGCAAATGTATCCAGTGTCATGTTTACAGAAAGAAATATCATGTTTTCTCAGGTTTCTGAAGCTTTCTTCCTAGAAAACTCGAATGTGTGGAGGATTTGAGTCCAGGTGGAACCAATTAGCGTTTGCCAGCAGAAAACAAAAAGGGTCCTGCTAAAATGCATTCAAAACCTTAAAGTCCATAGAGAATATCCAGAAAACACAAACACACAGAGAGGCTGTAGCAAGATCTGGGATTGAGATAGCTACAAATCACCAGATAGTTTTGTTTTCATCCAGGAGTATCTGGACAAATTGTTGTGGATTTCGGGTGAAATTTAACCAAAAATCACCGTGAAAGTGGTTTGGAGGAAAGCACAATCTTCCTGTTCTGCAAATGCATCCAATGTCATGTTTACAGAAAGAAATATCATGTTTTCTCAGGTTTCTGAAGCTTTCTTCCTAGAAAACTCGCATGTGTGGAGTATTTGACTCCAGGTGGAACCAATTAGCGTTTGCCAGCAGAAAACAAAAAGGGTCCTGCTAAAATGCATTCAAAACCTTAAAGTCCATAGAGAATATCCAGAAAACACAAACACACACAGGTTGTAGCAAGATCTGGGATTGAGATAGCTACAAATCACCAGATAGTTTGGTTTTCATCCAGGAGTATCTGGACAAATTGTTGTGGATTTCGGGTGAAATTTAAGCAAAAATCACCGTGCAAGTGGTTTTGGAGAAAAGCACAATCTTCCTGTTCAGCAAATGTATCCAATGTCATGTTTACACAAAGAAATATCATGTTTTCTCAGGTTTCTGAAGCTTTCTTCCTAGAAAACTCGAATGTGTGGAGGATTTGACTCCAGGTGGAACCAATTAGCGTTTGCCAGCAGAAAACAAAAAGGGTCCTGCTAAAATGCATTCAAAACCTTAAAGTCCATAGAGAATATCCAGAAAACACAAACACACACAGAGGCTGTAGCAAGATCTGGGATTGAGATAGCTACAAATCACCAGATAGTTTTGTTTTCATCCAGGAGTATCTGGACAAATTGTTGTGGATTTCGGGTGAAATTTAACCAAAAATCACCGTGAAAGTGGTTTTGGAGAAAAGCACAATCTTCCTGTTCGGGAAATGCATCCAATGTCATGTTTACAGAAAGAAATATCATGTTTTCTCAGGTTTCTGAAGCTTTCTTCCTAGAAAACTCGCATGTGTGGAGGATTTGACTCCAGGTGGAACCAATTAGCGTTTGCCAGCAGAAAACAAAAAGGGTCCTGCTAAAATGCATTCAAAACCTTAAAGTCCATAGAGAATATCCAGAAAACACAAACACACACAGGTTGTAGCAAGATCTGGGATTGAGATAGCTACAAATCACCAGATAGTTTGGTTTTCATCCAGGAGTATCTGGACAAATTGTTGTGGATTTCGGGTGAAATTTAAGCAAAAATCACCGTGCAAGTGGTTTTGGAGAAAAGCACAATCTTCCTGTTCGGGAAATGTATCCAATGTCATGTTTACACAAAGAAATATCATGTTTTCTCAGGTTTCTGAAGCTTTCTTCCTAGAAAACTCGAATGTGTGGAGGATTTGACTCCAGGTGGAACCAATTAGCGTTTGCCAGCAGAAAACAAAAAGGGTCCTGCTAAAATGCATTCAAAACCTTAAAGTCCATAGAGAATATCCAGAAAACACAAACACACACAGAGGCTGTAGCAAGATCTGGGATTGAGATAGCTACAAATCACCAGATAGTTTTGTTTTCATCCAGGAGTATCTGGACAAATTGTTGTGGATTTCGGGTGAAATTTAACCAAAAATCACCGTGAAAGTGGTTTTGGAGAAAAGCACAATCTTCCTGTTCGGGAAATGCATCCAATGTCATGTTTACAGAAAGAAATATCATGTTTTCTCAGGTTTCTGAAGCTTTCTTCCTAGAAAACTCGCATGTGTGGAGGATTTGACTCCAGGTGGAACCAATTAGCGTTTGCCAGCAGAAAACAAAAAGGGTCCTGCTAAAATGCATTCAAAACCTTAAAGTCCATAGAGAATATCCAGAAAACACAAACACACACAGAGGCTGTAGCAAGATCTGGAATTGAGATAGCTACAAATCACCAGATAGTTTTGTTTTCATCCAGGAGTATCTGGACAAATTGTTGTAGTTTTGAAGTGACATTTAAACAAAAAATCACCGTGAAAGTGGTTTTGGAGAAAAGCACAATCTTCCTATTCGGCAAACGTATCCAATGTCATTTTACAGAAAGAATTATCATGTTTTCTCAGGTTTCTGGAGCTTTCTTCCTAGAAAACTCGAATGTGTGGAGTATTTGACTCCAGGTCGAACCAATTAGCGTTTGCCAGCAGAAAACAAAAGCGGTCCTTCTAAAATGCATGCAAAATCTAAAAGTCCATAGAGAATGTCCAGAAAACACAAACACACACAGAGGCTGTAGCAAGATCTGGGATTGAGATAGCTACAAATCACCAGATAGTTTTCTTTTCATCCAGGAGTACCTGGACAAATTGTTGTGGATTTCGGGTGAAATTTAAACAAAAATCACCGTGAAAGTGGTTTTGGAGAAAAGCACAATCTTTCTGTTCGGCAAATGTATCCAGTGTCATGTTTACAGAAAGAAATATCATGTTTTCTCAGGTTTCTGAAGCTTTCTTCCTAGAAAACTCGAATGTGTGGAGGATTTGAGTCCAGGTGGAACCAATTAGCGTTTGCCAGCAGAAAACAAAAAGGGTCCTGCTAAAATGCATTCAAAACCTTAAAGTCCATAGAGAATATCCAGAAAACACAAACACACAGAGAGGCTGTAGCAAGATCTGGGATTGAGATAGCTACAAATCACCAGATAGTTTTGTTTTCATCCAGGAGTATCTGGACAAATTGTTGTGGATTTCGGGTGAAATTTAACCAAAAATCACCGTGAAAGTGGTTTGGAGGAAAGCACAATCTTCCTGTTCTGCAAATGCATCCAATGTCATGTTTACAGAAAGAAATATCATGTTTTCTCAGGTTTCTGAAGCTTTCTTCCTAGAAAACTCGCATGTGTGGAGTATTTGACTCCAGGTGGAACCAATTAGCGTTTGCCAGCAGAAAACAAAAAGGGTCCTGCTAAAATGCATTCAAAACCTTAAAGTCCATAGAGAATATCCAGAAAACACAAACACACACAGGTTGTAGCAAGATCTGGGATTGAGATAGCTACAAATCACCAGATAGTTTGGTTTTCATCCAGGAGTATCTGGACAAATTGTTGTGGATTTCGGGTGAAATTTAAGCAAAAATCACCGTGCAAGTGGTTTTGGAGAAAAGCACAATCTTCCTGTTCGGGAAATGTATCCAATGTCATGTTTACACAAAGAAATATCATGTTTTCTCAGGTTTCTGAAGCTTTCTTCCTAGAAAACTCGAATGTGTGGAGGATTTGACTCCAGGTGGAACCAATTAGCGTTTGCCAGCAGAAAACAAAAAGGGTCCTGCTAAAATGCATTCAAAACCTTAAAGTCCATAGAGAATATCCAGAGAACACAAACACACACAGAGGCTGTAGCAAGATCTGGGATTGAGATAGCTACAAATCACCAGATAGTTTTGTTTTCATCCAGGAGTATCGGGACAAATTGTTGTGGATTTCGGGTGAAATTTAACCAAAAATCACCGTGAAAGTGGTTTTGGAGAAAAGCACAATCTTCCTGTTCGGCAAATGTATCCAATGTCATGTTTACAGAAAGAAATATCATGTTTTCTCAGGTTTCTGAAGCTTTCTTCCTAGAAAACTCGAATGTGTGGAGGATTTGAGTCCAGGTGGAACCAATTAGCGTTTGCCAGCAGAAAACAAAAAGGGTCCTGCTAAAATGCATTCAAAACCTTAAAGTCCATAGAGAATATCCAGAAAACACAAACACACACAGAGGCTGTAGCAAGATTTGGGATTGAGATACTTACAAATCACCAGATAGTTTTGTTTTCATCCAGGAGTATCTGGACAAATTGTTGTAGTTTTGAAGTGAAATTTTAACAAACAATCACCGTGAAAGTGGTTTTGGAGAAAAGCACAATCTTCCTGTTCGGCAAATGCATCCAATGTCATGTTTACAGAAAGAAATATCATGTTTTCTCAGGTTTCTGTAGCTTTCTTCCTAGAAAACTCGCATGTGTGGAGTATTTGACTCCAGGTGGAACCAATTAGCGTTTGCCAGCAGAAAACAAAAAGGGTCCTGCTAAAATGCATTCAAAATCTTAAAGTCTATAGAGAATATCCAGAAAACACAAACACACACAGAGGCTGTAGCAAGATCTGGGATTGAGCTAGCTACAAATCACCAGATAGTTTTGTTTTCATCCAGGAGTATCTGGACCAATTGTTGCTGTTTTGAAGTGAAATTTAAGCAAAAATGACCGTGAAAGTGGTTTTGGAGAAAAACACAATCTTTCTGTTCAGCAAATGTATCCAATGTCATGTTTACAGAAAGAAATATCATGTTTTCTCAGGTTTCTGAAGCTTTCTTCCTAGAAAACTCGAATGTGTGGAGGATTTGAGTCCAGGTGGAACCAATTAGCGTTTGCCAGCAGAAAACAAAAAGGGTCCTGCTAAAATGCATTCAAAACCTTAAAGTCCATAGAGAATATCCAGAAAACACAAACACACAGAGAGGCTGTAGCAAGATCTGGGATTGAGATAGCTACAAATCACCAGATAGTTTGGTTTTCATCCAGGAGTATCTGGACAAATTGTTGTGGATTTCGGGTGAAATTTAACCAAAAATCACCGTGAAAGTGGTTTTGGAGAAAAGCACAATCTTCCTGTTCGGCAAATGTATCCAATGTCATGTTTACAGAAAGAAATATCATGTTTTCTCAGGTTTCTGAAGCTTTCTTCCTAGAAAACTCGAATGTGTGGAGGATTTGAGTCCAGGTGGAACCAATTAGCGTTTGCCAGCAGAAAACAAAAAGGGTCCTGCTAAAATGCATTCAAAACCTTAAAGTCCATAGAGAATATCCAGAAAACACAAACACACACAGAGGCTGTAGCAAGATTTGGGATTGAGATACTTACAAATCACCAGATAGTTTTGTTTTCATCCAGGAGTATCTGGACAAATTGTTGTAGTTTTGAAGTGAAATTTTAACAAACAATCACCGTGAAAGTGGTTTTGGAGAAAAGCACAATCTTCCTGTTCGGGAAATGCATCCAATGTCATGTTTACAGAAAGAAATATCATGTTTTCTCAGGTTTCTGTAGCTTTCTTCCTAGAAAACTCGCATGTGTGGAGTATTTGACTCCAGGTGGAACCAATTAGCGTTTGCCAGCAGAAAACAAAAAGGGTCCTGCTAAAATGCATTCAAAACCTTAAAGTCTATAGAGAATATCCAGAAAACACAAACACACACAGAGGCTGTAGCAAGATCTGGGATTGAGCTAGCTACAAATCACCAGATAGTTTTGTTTTCATCCAGGAGTATCTGGACCAATTGTTGTTGTTTTGAAGTGAAATTTAAGCAAAAATGACCGTGAAAGTGGTTTTGGAGAAAAACACAATCTTTCTGTTCAGCAAATGTATCCAATGTCATGTTTACAGAAAGAAATATCATGTTTTCTCAGGTTTCTGAAGCTTTCTTCCTAGAAAACTCGAATGTGTGGAGGATTTGAGTCCAGGTGGAACCAATTAGCGTTTGCCAGCAGAAAACAAAAAGGGTCCTGCTAAAATGCATTCAAAACCTTAAAGTCCATAGAGAATATCCAGAAAACACAAACACACAGAGAGGCTGTAGCAAGATCTGGGATTGAGATAGCTACAAATCACCAGATAGTTTGGTTTTCATCCAGGAGTATCTGGACAAATTGTTGTGGATTTCGGGTGAAATTTAACCAAAAATCACCGTGAAAGTGGTTTTGGAGAAAAGCACAATCTTCCTGTTCGGCAAATGTATCCAATGTCATGTTTACAGAAAGAAATATCATGTTTTCTCAGGTTTCTGAAGCTTTCTTCCTAGAAAACTCGAATGTGTGGAGGATTTGAGTCCAGGTGTAACCAATTAGCGTTTGCCAGCAGAAAACAAAAAGGGTCCTGCTAAAATGCATTCAAAACCTTAAAGTCCATAGAGAATATCCAGAAAACACAAACACACACAGAGGCTGTAGCAAGATTTGGGATTGAGATACTTACAAATCACCAGATAGTTTTGTTTTCATCCAGGAGTATCTGGACAAATTGTTGTGGATTTCGGGTGAAATTTAACCAAAAATCACCGTGAAAGTGGTTTTGGAGAAAAGCACAATCTTCCTGTTCGGGAAATGCATCCAATGTCATGTTTACAGAAAGAAATATCATGTTTTCTCAGGTTTCTGAAGCTTTCTTCCTAGAAAACTCGCATGTGTGGAGTATTTGACTCCAGGTGGAACCAATTAGCGTTTGCCAGCAGAAAACAAAAAGGGTCCTGCTAAAATGCATTCAAAACCTTAAAGTCCATAGAGAATATCCAGAAAACACAAACACCCACAGAGGCTGTAGCAAGATCTGGGATTGAGATAGCTACAAATCACCAGATAGTTTGGTTTTCATCCTGGAGTATCTGGACAAATTCTTGTGGATTTCGGGTGAAATT
The DNA here is from genome assembly GCF_964237555.1 of Oryctolagus cuniculus. Taxonomy (NCBI): domain Eukaryota; kingdom Metazoa; phylum Chordata; class Mammalia; order Lagomorpha; family Leporidae; genus Oryctolagus; species Oryctolagus cuniculus. The sequence continues at coordinate 152,928 of NW_027208222.1, read as the reverse complement.
TAACCAAAAATCACCGTGAAAGTGGTTTTGGAGAAAAGCACAATCTTCCTGTTCGGGAAATGCATCCAATGTCATGTTTACAGAAAGAAATATCATGTTTTCTCAGGTTTCTGAAGCTTTCTTCCTAGAAAACTCGCATGTGTGGAGGATTTGACTCCAGGTGGAACCAATTAGCGTTTGCCAGCAGAAAACAAAAAGGGTCCTGCTAAAATGCATTCAAAACCTTAAAGTCCATAGAGAATATCCAGAAAACACAAACATACACAGAGGCTGTAGCAAGATCTGGGATTGAGATAGCTACAAATCACCAGATAGTTTGGTTTTCATCCAGGAGGATCTGGACAAATTGTTGTGGATTTCGGGTGAAATTTAACCAAAAATCACCGTGAAAGTGGTTTTGGAGAAAAGCACAATCTTCCTGTTCGGCAAATGTATCCAATGTCATGTTTACAGAAAGAAATATCATGTTTTCTCAGGTTTCTGAAGCTTTCTTCCTAGAAAACTCGAATGTGTGGAGGATTTGAGTCCAGGTGGAACCAATTAGCGTTTGCCAGCAGAAAACAAAAAGGGTCCTGCTAAAATGCATTCAAAACCTTAAAGTCCATAGAGAATATCCAGAGAACACAAACACACACAGAGGCTGTAGCAAGATCTGGGATTGAGATAGCTACAAATCACCAGATAGTTTGGTTTTCATCCAGGAGTATCGGGACAAATTGTTGTGGATTTCGGGTGAAATTTAACCAAAAATCACCGTGAAAGTGGTTTTGGAGAAAAGCACAATCTTCCTGTTCGGCAAATGTATCCAATGTCATGTTTAAAAATACAAATATCATGTTTTCTCAGGTTTCTGAAGCTTTCTTCCTAGAAAACTCGAATGTGTGGAGGATTTGACTCCAGGTGGAACCAATTAGCGTTTGCCAGCAGAAAACAAAAAGGGTCCTGCTAAAATGCATTCAAAACCGTAAAGTCCATAGAGAATATCCAGAAAACACAAACACACACAGAGGCTGTAGCAAGATCTGGGACTGAGCTAGCTACAAATAACCAGATAGTTTTGTTTTCATCCAGGAGTATCTGGACAAATTGTTGTAGTTTTGAAGTGAAATTTTAACAAACAATCACCGTGAAAGTGGTTTTGGAGAAAAGCACAATCTTCCTGTTCGGCAAATGCATCCAATGTCATGTTTACAGAAAGAAATATCATGTTTTCTCAGGTTTCTGTAGCTTTCTTCCTAGAAAACTCGCATGTGTGGAGTATTTGACTCCAGGTGGAACCAATTAGCGTTTGCCAGCAGAAAACAAAAAGGGTCCTGCTAAAATGCATTCAAAACCTTAAAGTTTATAGAGAATATCCAGAAAACACAAACACACACAGAGGCTGTAGCAAGATCTGGGATTGAGCTAGCTACAAATCACCAGATAGTTTTGTTTTCATCCAGGAGTATCTGGACCAATTGTTGTTGTTTTGAAGTGAAATTTAAGCAAAAATGACCGTGAAAGTGGTTTTGGAGAAAAACACAATCTTTCTGTTCAGCAAATGTATCCAATGTCATGTTTACAGAAAGAAATATCATGTTTTCTCAGGTTTCTGAAGCTTTCTTCCTAGAAAACTCGAATGTGTGGAGGATTTGAGTCCAGGTGGAACCAATTAGCGTTTGCCAGCAGAAAACAAAAAGGGTCCTGCTAAAATGCATTCAAAACCTTAAAGTCCATAGAGAATATCCAGAAAACACAAACACACAGAGAGGCTGTAGCAAGATCTGGGATTGAGATAGCTACAAATCACCAGATAGTTTTGTTTTCATCCAGGAGTATCTGGACAAATTGTTGTGGATTTCGGGTGAAATTTAACCAAAAATCACCGTGAAAGTGGTTTTGGAGAAAAGCACAATCTTCCTGTTCGGCAAATGTATCCAATGTCATGTTTACAGAAAGAAATATCATGTTTTCTCAGGTTTCTGAAGCTTTCTTCCTAGAAAACTCGAATGTGTGGAGGATTTGAGTCCAGGTGGAACCAATTAGCGTTTGCCAGCAGAAAACAAAAAGGGTCCTGCTAAAATGCATTCAAAACCTTAAAGTCCATAGAGAATATCCAGAAAACACAAACACACACAGAGGCTGTAGCAAGATTTGGGATTGAGATACTTACAAATCACCAGATAGTTTTGTTTTCATCCAGGAGTATATGGACAAATTGTTGTGGATTTCGGGTGAAATTTAACCAAAAATCACCGTGAAAGTGGTTTTGGAGAAAAGCACAATCTTCCTGTTCGGGAAATGTATCCAATGTCATGTTTACAGAAAGAAATATCATGTTTTCTCAGGTTTCTGAAGCTTTCTTCCTAGAAAACTCGCATGTGTGGAGGATTTGAGTCCAGGTGGAACCAATTAGCGTTTGCCAGCAGAAAACAAAAAGGGTCCTGCTAAAATGCATTCAAAACCTTAAAGTCCATAGAGAATATCCAGAAAACACAAACACCCACAGAGGCTGTAGCAAGATCTGGGATTGAGATAGCTACAAATCACCAGATAGTTTGGTTTTCATACTGGAGTATCTGGACAAATTGTTGTGGATTTCGGGTGAAATTTAACCAAAAATCACCGTGAAAGTGGTTTTGGAGAAAAGCACAATCTTCCTGTTCGGGAAATGCATCCAATGTCATGTTTACAGAAAGAAATATCATGTTTTCTCAGGTTTCTGAAGCTTTCTTCCTAGAAAACTCGCATGTGTGGAGGATTTGACTCCAGGTGGAACCAATTAGCGTTTGCCAGCAGAAAACAAAAAGGGTCCTGCTAAAATGCATTCAAAACCTTAAAGTCCATAGAGAATATCCAGAAAACACAAACACACACAGAGGCTGTAGCAAGATCTGGGATTGAGATAGCTACAAATCACCAGATAGTTTGGTTTTCATCCAGGAGGATCTGGACAAATTGTTGTGGATTTCGGGTGAAATTTAACCAAAAATCACCGTGAAAGTGGTTTTGGAGAAAAGCACAATCTTCCTGTTCGGCAAATGTATCCAATGTCATGTTTACAGAAAGAAATATCATGTTTTCTCAGGTTTCTGAAGCTTTCTTCCTAGAAAACTCGAATGTGTGGAGGATTTGAGTCCAGGTGGAACCAATTAGCGTTTGCCAGCAGAAAACAAAAAGGGTCCTGCTAAAATGCATTCAAAACCTTAAAGTCCATAGAGAATATCCAGAAAACACAGACACACACAGAGGCTGTAGCAAGATCTGGGATTGAGATAGCTACAAATCACCAGATAGTTTGGTTTTCATCCAGGAGTATCTGGACAAATTGTTGTGGATTTCGGGTGAAATTTAACCAAAAATCACCGTGAAAGTGGTTTTGGAGAAAAGCACAATCTTCCTGTTCGGCAAATGTATCCAATGTCATGTTTACACAAAGAAATATCATGTTTTCTCAGGTTTCTGAAGCTTTCTTCCTAGAAAACTCGAATGTGTGGAGGATTTGAGTCCAGGTGGAACCAATTAGCGTTTGCCAGCAGAAAACAAAAAGGGTCCTGCTAAAATGCATTCAAAACCTTAAAGTCCATAGAGAATATCCAGAAAACACAAACACACAGAGAGGCTGTAGCAAGATCTGGGATTGAGATAGCTACAAATCACCAGATAGTTTGGTTTTCATCCAGGAGTATCTGGACAAATTGTTGTGGATTTCGGGTGAAATTTAACCAAAAATCACCGTGAAAGTGGTTTTGGAGAAAAGCACAATCTTCCTGTTCGGCAAATGTATCCAATGTCATGTTTACAGAAAGAAATATCATGTTTTCTCAGGTTTCTGAAGCTTTCTTCCTAGAAAACTCGAATGTGTGGAGGATTTGAGTCCAGGTGGAACCAATTAGCGTTTGCCAGCAGAAAACAAAAAGGGTCCTGCTAAAATGCATTCAAAACCTTAAAGTCCATAGAGAATATCCAGAAAACACAAACACACACAGAGGCTGTAGCAAGATTTGGGATTGAGATACTTACAAATCACCAGATAGTTTTGTTTTCATCCAGGAGTATATGGACAAATTGTTGTGGATTTCGGGTGAAATTTAACCAAAAATCACCGTGAAAGTGGTTTTGGAGAAAAGCACAATCTTCCTGTTCGGGAAATGTATCCAATGTCATGTTTAGCGAAAGAAATATCATGTTTTCTCAGGTTTCTGAAGCTTTCTTCCTAGAAAACTCGCATGTGTGGAGGATTTGAGTCCAGGTGGAACCAATTAGCGTTTGCCAGCAGAAAACAAAAAGGGTCCTGCTAAAATGCATTCAAAACCTTAAAGTCCATAGAGAATATCCAGAAAACACAAACACCCACAGAGGCTGTAGCAAGATCTGGGATTGAGATAGCTACAAATCACCAGATAGTTTGGTTTTCATACTGGAGTATCTGGACAAATTGTTGTGGATTTCGGGTGAAATTTAACCAAAAATCACCGTGAAAGTGGTTTTGGAGAAAAGCACAATCTTCCTGTTCGGGAAATGCATCCAATGTCATGTTTACAGAAAGAAATATCATGTTTTCTCAGGTTTCTGAAGCTTTCTTCCTAGAAAACTCGCATGTGTGGAGGATTTGACTCCAGGTGGAACCAATTAGCGTTTGCCAGCAGAAAACAAAAAGGGTCCTGCTAAAATGCATTCAAAACCTTAAAGTCCATAGAGAATATCCAGAAAACACAAACACACACAGAGGCTGTAGCAAGATCTGGGATTGAGATAGCTACAAATCACCAGATAGTTTGGTTTTCATCCAGGAGGATCTGGACAAATTGTTGTGGATTTCGGGTGAAATTTAACCAAAAATCACCGTGAAAGTGGTTTTGGAGAAAAGCACAATCTTCCTGTTCGGCAAATGTATCCAATGTCATGTTTACAGAAAGAAATATCATGTTTTCTCAGGTTTCTGAAGCTTTCTTCCTAGAAAACTCGAATGTGTGGAGGATTTGAGTCCAGGTGGAACCAATTAGCGTTTGCCAGCAGAAAACAAAAAGGGTCCTGCTAAAATGCATTCAAAACCTTAAAGTCCATAGAGAATATCCAGAAAACACAGACACACACAGAGGCTGTAGCAAGATCTGGGATTGAGATAGCTACAAATCACCAGATAGTTTGGTTTTCATCCAGGAGTATCTGGACAAATTGTTGTGGATTTCGGGTGAAATTTAACCAAAAATCACCGTGAAAGTGGTTTTGGAGAAAAGCACAATCTTCCTGTTCGGCAAATGTATCCAATGTCATGTTTACAGAAAGAAATATCATGTTTTCTCAGGTTTCTGAAGCTTTCTTCCTAGAAAACTCGCATGTGTGGAGGATTTGACTCCAGGTGGAACCAATTAGCGTTTGCCAGCAGAAAACAAAAAGGGTCCTGCTAAAATGCATTCAAAACCTTAAAGTCCATAGAGAATATCCAGAAAACACAAACACACACAGAGGCTGTAGCAAGATTTGGGATTGAGATACTTACAAATCACCAGATAGTTTTGTTTTCATCCAGGAGTATCTGGACAAATTGTTGTGGATTTCGGGTGAAATTTAACCAAAAATCACCGTGAAAGTGGTTTTGGAGAAAAGCACAATCTTCCTGTTCGGCAAATGCATCCAATGTCATGTTTACAGAAAGAAATATCATGTTTTCTCAGGTTTCTGTAGCTTTCTTCCTAGAAAACTCGCATGTGTGGAGTATTTGACTCCAGGTGGAACCAATTAGCGTTTGCCAGCAGAAAACAAAAAGGGTCCTGCTAAAATGCATTCAAAACCTTAAAGTCTATAGAGAATATCCAGAAAACACAAACACACACAGAGGCTGTAGCAAGATCTGGGATTGAGCTAGCTACAAATCACCAGATAGTTTGGTTTTCATCCAGGAGTATCTGGACCAATTGTTGTTGTTTTGAAGTGAAATTTAAGCAAAAATGACCGTGAAAGTGGTTTTGGAGAAAAACACAATCTTTCTGTTCAGCAAATGTATCCAATGTCATGTTTACAGAAAGAAATATCATGTTTTCTCAGGTTTCTGAAGCTTTCTTCCTAGAAAACTCGAATGTGTGGAGGATTTGTGTCCAGGTGGAACCAATTAGCGTTTGCCAGCAGAAAACAAAAAGGGTCCTGCTAAAATGCATTCAAAACCTTAAAGTCCATAGAGAATATCCAGAAAACACAAACACACAGAGAGGCTGTAGCAAGATCTGGGATTGAGATAGCTACAAATCACCAGATAGTTTGGTTTTCATCCAGGAGTATCTGGACAAATTGTTGTGGATTTCGGGTGAAATTTAACCAAAAATCACCGTGAAAGTGGTTTTGGAGAAAAGCACAATCTTCCTGTTCGGCAAATGTATCCAATGTCATGTTTACAGAAAGAAATATCATGTTTTCTCAGGTTTCTGAAGCTTTCTTCCTAGAAAACTCGCATGTGTGGAGGATTTGACTCCAGGTGGAACCAATTAGCGTTTGCCAGCAGAAAACAAAAAGGGTCCTGCTAAAATGCATTCAAAACCTTAAAGTCCATAGAGAATATCCAGAAAACACAAACACACACAGAGGCTGTAGCAAGATTTGGGATTGAGATACTTACAAATCACCAGATAGTTTTGTTTTCATCCAGGAGTATCTGGACAAATTGTTGTGGATTTCGGGTGAAATTTAAGCAAAAATCACCGTGAAAGTGGTTTTGGAGAAAAGCACAATCTTCCTGTTCGGGAAATGCATCCAATGTCATGTTTACAGAAAGAAATATCATGTTTTCTCAGGTTTCTGAAGCTTTCTTCCTAGAAAACTCGCATGTGTGGAGGATTTGACTCCAGGTGGAACCAATTAGCGTTTGCCAGCAGAAAACAAAAAGGGTCCTGCTAAAATGCATTCAAAACCTTAAAGTCCATAGAGAATATCCAGAAAACACAAACACCCACAGAGGCTGTAGCAAGATCTGGGATTGAGATAGCTACAAATCACCAGATAGTTTGGTTTTCATCCTGGAGTATCTGGACAAATTCTTGTGGATTTCGGGTGAAATTTAACCAAAAATCACCGTGAAAGTGGTTTTGGAGAAAAGCACAATCTTCCTGTTCGGGAAATGCATCCAATGTCATGTTTACAGAAAGAAATATCATGTTTTCTCAGGTTTCTGAAGCTTTCTTCCTAGAAAACTCGCATGTGTGGAGGATTTGACTCCAGGTGGAACCAATTAGCGTTTGCCAGCAGAAAACAAAAAGGGTCCTGCTAAAATGCATTCAAAACCTTAAAGTCCATAGAGAATATCCAGAAAACACAAACACACACAGAGGCTGTAGCAAGATCTGGGATTGAGATAGCTACAAATCACCAGATAGTTTGGTTTTCATCCAGGAGGATCTGGACAAATTGTTGTGGATTTCAGGTGAAATTTAAGCAAAAATCACCGTGAAAGTGGTTTTGGAGAAAAGCACAATCTTCCTGTTCGGCAAATGTATCCAATGTCATGTTTACAGAAAGAAATATCATGTTTTCTCAGGTTTCTGAAGCTTTCTTCCTAGAAAACTCGAATGTGTGGAGGATTTGAGTCCAGGTGGAACCAATTAGCGTTTGCCAGCAGAAAACAAAAAGGGTCCTGCTAAAATGCATTCAAAACCTTAAAGTCCATAGAGAATATCCAGAAAACACAAACACACACAGAGGCTGTAGCAAGATCTGGGATTGAGATAGCTACAAATCACCAGATAGTTTGGTTTTCATCCAGGAGTATCTGGACAAATTGTTGTGGATTTCGGGTGAAATTTAACCAAAAATCACCGTGATAATGGTTTTGGAGGAAAGCACAATCTTCCTGTTCGGCAAATGTATCCAATGTCATGTTTACAGAAAGAAATATCATGTTTTCTCAGGTTTCTGAAGCTTTCTTCCTAGAAAACTCGCATGTGTGGAGGATTTGACTCCAGGTGGAACCAATTAGCGTTTGCCAGCAGAAAACAAAAAGGGTCCTGCTAAAATGCATTCAAAACCTTAAAGTCCATAGAGAATATCCAGAAAACACAAACACACACAGAGGCTGTAGCAAGATCTGGGATTGAGATAGCTACAAATCACCAGATAGTTTTGTTTTCATCCAGGAGTATCTGGACAAATTGTTGTAGTTTTGAAGTGAAATTTTAACAAACAATCACCGTGAAAGTGGTTTTGGAGAAAAGCACAATCTTCCTGTTCGGCTAATGCATCCAATGTCATGTTTACAGAAAGAAATATCATGTTTTCTCAGGTTTCTGAAGCTTTCTTCCTAGAAAACTCGCATGTGTGGAGTATTTGACTCCAGGTGGAACCAATTAGCGTTTGCCAGCAGAAAACAAAAAGGGTCCTGCTAAAATGCATTCAAAACCTTAAAGTCAATAGAGAATATCCAGAAAACACAAACACACACAGAGGCTGTAGCAAGATCTGGGATTGAGCTAGCTACAAATCACCAGATAGTTTTGTTTTCATCCAGGAGTATCTGGACCAATTGTTGTTGTTTTGAAGTGAAATTTAAGCAAAAATGACCGTGAAAGTGGTTTTGGAGAAAAACACAATCTTTCTGTTCAGCAAATGTATCCAATGTCATGTTTACACAAAGAAATATCATGTTTTCTCAGGTTTCTGAAGCTTTCTTCCTAGAAAACTCGAATGTGTGGAGGATTTGAGTCCAGGTGGAACCAATTAGCGTTTGCCAGCAGAAAACAAAAAGGGTCCTGCTAAAATGCATTCAAAACCTTAAAGTCCATAGAGAATATCCAGAAAACACAAACACACAGAGAGGCTGTAGCAAGATCTGGGATTGAGATAGCTACAAATCACCAGATAGTTTTGTTTTCATCCAGGAGTATCTGGACAAATTGTTGTGGATTTCGGGTGAAATTTAACCAAAAATCACCGTGAAAGTGGTTTTGGAGAAAAGCACAATCTTCCTGTTCGGCAAATGTATCCAATGTCATGTTTACAGAAAGAAATATCATGTTTTCTCAGGTTTCTGAAGCTTTCTTCCTAGAAAACTCGAATGTGTGGAGGATTTGAGTCCAGGTGTAACCAATTAGCGTTTGCCAGCAGAAAACAAAAAGGGTCCTGCTAAAATGCATTCAAAACCTTAAAGTCCATAGAGAATATCCAGAAAACACAAACACACACAGAGGCTGTAGCAAGATTTGGGATTGAGATACTTACAAATCACCAGATAGTTTTGTTTTCATCCAGGAGTATCTGGACAAATTGTTGTGGATTTCGGGTGAAATTTAACCAAAAATCACCGTGAAAGTGGTTTTGGAGAAAAGCACAATCTTCCTGTTCGGGAAATGCATCCAATGTCATGTTTACAGAAAGAAATATCATGTTTTCTCAGGTTTCTGAAGCTTTCTTCCTAGAAAACTCGCATGTGTGGAGGATTTGACTCCAGGTGGAACCAATTAGCGTTTGCCAGCAGAAAACAAAAAGGGTCCTGCTAAAATGCATTCAAAACCTTAAAGTCCATAGAGAATATCCAGAAAACACAAACACCCACAGAGGCTGTAGCAAGATCTGGGATTGAGATAGCTACAAATCACCAGATAGTTTGGTTTTCATCCTGGAGTATCTGGACAAATTCTTGTGGATTTCGGGTGAAATTTAACCAAAAATCACCGTGAAAGTGGTTTTGGAGAAAAGCACAATCTTCCTGTTCGGGAAATGCATCCAATGTCATGTTTACAGAAAGAAATATCATGTTTTCTCAGGTTTCTGAAGCTTTCTTCCTAGAAAACTCGCATGTGTGGAGGATTTGACTCCAGGTGGAACCAATTAGCGTTTGCCAGCAGAAAACAAAAAGGGTCCTGCTAAAATGCATTCAAAACCTTAAAGTCCACAGAGAATATCCAGAAAACACAAACACACACAGAGGCTGTAGCAAGATCTGGGATTGAGATAGCTACAAATCACCAGATAGTTTGGTTTTCATCCAGGAGGATCTGGACAAATTGTTGTGGATTTCAGGTGAAATTTAAGCAAAAATCACCGTGAAAGTGGTTTTGGAGAAAAGCACAATCTTCCTGTTCGGCAAATGTATCCAATGTCATGTTTACAGAAAGAAATATCATGTTTTCTCAGGTTTCTGAAGCTTTCTTCCTAGAAAACTCGAATGTGTGGAGGATTTGAGTCCAGGTGGAACCAATTAGCGTTTGCCAGCAGAAAACAAAAAGGGTCCTGCTAAAATGCATTCAAAACCTTAAAGTCCATAGAGAATATCCAGAAAACACAAACACACACAGAGGCTGTAGCAAGATCTGGGATTGAGATAGCTACAAATCACCAGATAGTTTGGTTTTCATCCAGGAGTATCTGGACAAATTGTTGTGGATTTCGGGTGAAATTTAACCAAAAATCACCGTGAAAGTGGTTTTGGAGAAAAGCACAATCTTCCTGTTCGGCAAATGTATCCAATGTCATGTTTACACAAAGAAATATCATGTTTTCTCAGGTTTCTGAAGCTTTCTTCCTAGAAAACTCGAATGTGTGGAGGATTTGAGTCCAGGTGGAACCAATTAGCGTTTGCCAGCAGAAAACAAAAAGGGTCCTGCTAAAATGCATTCAAAACCTTAAAGTCCATAGAGAATATCCAGGAAACACAAACACACACAGAGGCTGTAGCAAGATCTGGGATTGAGATAGCTACAAATCACCAGATAGTTTGGTTTTCATCCAGGAGTATCTGGACAAATTGTTGTGGATTTCGGGTGAAATTTAACCAAAAATCACCGTGATAATGGTTTTGGAGGAAAGCACAATCTTCCTGTTCGGCAAATGTATCCAATGTCATGTTTACAGAAAGAAATATCATGTTTTCTCAGGTTTCTGAAGCTTTCTTCCTAGAAAACTCGCATGTGTGGAGGATTTGACTCCAGGTGGAACCAATTAGCGTTTGCCAGCAGAAAACAAAAAGGGTCCTGCTAAAATGCATTCAAAACCTTAAAGTCCATAGAGAATATCCAGAAAACACAAACACACACAGAGGCTGTAGCAAGATTTGGGATTGAGATACTTACAAATCACCAGATAGTTTTGTTTTCATCCAGGAGTATCTGGACAAATTGTTGTAGTTTTGAAGTGAAATTTTAACAAACAATCACCGTGAAAGTGGTTTTGGAGAAAAGCACAATCTTCCTGTTCGGCAAATGCATCCAATGTCATGTTTACAGAAAGAAATATCATGTTTTCTCAGGTTTCTGTAGCTTTCTTCCTAGAAAACTCGCATGTGTGGAGTATTTGACTCCAGGTGGAACCAATTAGCGTTTGCCAGCAGAAAACAAAAAGGGTCCTGCTAAAATGCATTCAAAACCTTAAAGTCAATAGAGAATATCCAGAAAACACAAACACACACAGAGGCTGTAGCAAGATCTGGGATTGAGCTAGCTACAAATCACCAGATAGTTTTGTTTTCATCCAGGAGTATCTGGACCAATTGTTGTTGTTTTGAAGTGAAATTTAAGCAAAAATGACCGTGAAAGTGGTTTTGGAGAAAAACACAATCGTCCTGTTCGGTAAATGTATCGAATGTCATGTTTATAGAAAGAAATATCATGTTTTCTCAGGTTTCTGAAGCTTTCTTCCTAGAAAACTCGAATGTGTGGAGGATTTGAGTCCAGGTGGAACCAATTAGCGTTTGCCAGCAGAAAACAAAAAGGGTCCTGCTAAAATGCATTCAAAACCTTAAAGTCCATAGAGAATATCCAGAAAACACAAACACACACAGAGGCTGTAGCAAGATCTGGGATTGAGATAGCTACAAATCACCAGATAGTTTGGTTTTCATCCAGGAGTATCTGGACAAATTGTTGTGGATTTCGGGTGAAATTTAACCAAAAATCACCGTGAAAGTGGTTTTGGAGAAAAGCACAATCTTCCTGTTCGGCAAATGTATCCAATGTCATGTTTACAGAAAGAAATATCATGTTTTCTCAGGTTTCTGAAGCTTTCTTCCTAGAAAACTCGCATGTGTGGAGGATTTGAGTCCAGGTGGAACCAATTAGCGTTTGCCAGCAGAAAACAAAAAGGGTCCTGCTAAAATGCATTCAAAACCTTAAAGTCCATAGAGAATATCCAGAAAACACAAACACACACAGAGGCTGTAGCAAGATCTGGGATTGAGATAGCTACAAATCACCAGATAGTTTTGTTTTCATCCAGGAGTATCTGGACAAATTGTTGTGGATTTCGGGTGAAATTTAACCAAAAATCACCGTGATAATGGTTTTGGAGGAAAGCACAATCTTCCTGTTCGGCAAATGTATCCAATGTCATGTTTACAGAAAGAAATATCATGTTTTCTCAGGTTTCTGAAGCTTTCTTCCTAGAAAACTCGCATGTGTGGAGGATTTGACTCCAGGTGGAACCAATTAGCGTTTGCCAGCAGAAAACAAAAAGGGTCCTGCTAAAATGCATTCAAAACCTTAAAGTCCATAGAGAATATCCAGAAAACACAAACACACACAGAGGCTGTAGCAAGATTTGGGATTGAGATACTTACAAATCACCAGATAGTTTTGTTTTCATCCAGGAGTATCTGGACAAATTGTTGTAGTTTTGAAGTGAAATTTTAACAAACAATCACCGTGAAAGTGGTTTTGGAGAAAAGCACAATCTTCCTGTTCGGCAAATGCATCCAATGTCATGTTTACAGAAAGAAATATCATGTTTTCTCAGGTTTCTGTAGCTTTCTTCCTAGAAAACTCGAATGTGTGGAGTATTTGACTCCAGGTGGAACCAATTAGCGTTTGCCAGCAGAAAACAAAAAGGGTCCTGCTAAAATGCATTCAAAACCTTAAAGTCTATAGAGAATATCCAGAAAACACAAACACACACAGAGGCTGTAGCAAGATCTGGGATTGAGCTAGCTACAAATCACCAGATAGTTTTGTTTTCATCCAGGAGTATCTGGACCAATTGTTGTTGTTTTGAAGTGAAATTTAAGCAAAAATGACCGTGAAAGTGGTTTTGGAGAAAAACACAATCTTTCTGTTCAGCAAATGTATCCAATGTCATGTTTACAGAAAGAAATATCATGTTTTCTCAGGTTTCTGAAGCTTTCTTCCTAGAAAACTCGAATGTGTGGAGGATTTGAGTCCAGGTGGAACCAATTAGCGTTTGCCAGCAGAAAACAAAAAGGGTCCTGCTAAAATGCATTCAAAACCTTAAAGTCCATAGAGAATATCCAGAAAACACAAACACACACAGAGGCTGTAGCAAGATCTGGGATTGAGATAGCTACAAATCACCAGATAGTTTGGTTTTCATCCAGGAGTATCTGGACAAATTGTTGTGGATTTCGGGTGAAATTTAACCAAAAATCACCGTGAAAGTGGTTTTGGAGAAAAGCACAATCTTCCTGTTCGGCAAATGTATCCAATGTCATGTTTACAGAAAGAAATATCATGTTTTCTCAGGTTTCTGAAGCTTTCTTCCTAGAAAACTCGAATGTGTGGAGGATTTGAGTCCAGGTGTAACCAATTAGCGTTTGCCAGCAGAAAACAAAAAGGGTCCTGCTAAAATGCATTCAAAACCTTAAAGTCCATAGAGAATATCCAGAAAACACAAACACACACAGAGGCTGTAGCAAGATTTGGGATTGAGATACTTACAAATCACCAGATAGTTTTGTTTTCATCCAGGAGTATCTGGACAAATTGTTGTGGATTTCGGGTGAAATTTAACCAAAAATCACCGTGAAAGTGGTTTTGGAGAAAAGCACAATCTTCCTGTTCGGCAAATGCATCCAATGTCATGTTTACAGAAAGAAATATCATGTTTTCTCAGGTTTCTGAAGCTTTCTTCCTAGAAAACTCGCATGTGTGGAGGATTTGACTCCAGGTGGAACCAATTAGCGTTTGCCAGCAGAAAACAAAAAGGGTCCTGCTAAAATGCATTCAAAACCTTAAAGTCCATAGAGAATATCCAGAAAACACAAACACACACAGAGGCTGTAGCAAGATCTGGGATTGAGATAGCTACAAATCACCAGATAGTTTGGTTTTCATCCTGGAGTATCTGGACAAATTCTTGTGGATTTCGGGTGAAATTTAACCAAAAATCACCGTGAAAGTGGTTTTGGAGAAAAGCACAATCTTCCTGTTCGGGAAATGCATCCAATGTCATGTTTACAGAAAGAAATATCATGTTTTCTCAGGTTTCTGAAGCTTTCTTCCTAGAAAACTCGCATGTGTGGAGGATTTGACTCCAGGTGGAACCAATTAGCGTTTGCCAGCAGAAAACAAAAAGGGTCCTGCTAAAATGCATTCAAAACCTTAAAGTCCATAGAGAATATCCAGAAAACACAAACACACACAGAGGCTGTAGCAAGATCTGGGATTGAGATAGCTACAAATCATCAGATAGTTTGGTTTTCATCCAGGAGGATCTGGACAAATTGTTGTGGATTTCAGGTGAAATTTAAGCAAAAATCACCGTGAAAGTGGTTTTGGAGAAAAGCACAATCTTCCTGTTCGGCAAATGTATCCAATGTCATGTTTACAGAAAGAAATATCATGTTTTCTCAGGTTTCTGAAGCTTTCTTCCTAGAAAACTCGAATGTGTGGAGGATTTGAGTCCAGGTGGAACCAATTAGCGTTTGCCAGCAGAAAACAAAAAGGGTCCTGCTAAAATGCATTCAAAACCTTAAAGTCCATAGAGAATATCCAGAAAACACAAACACACACAGAGGCTGTAGCAAGATCTGGGATTGAGATAGCTACAAATCACCAGATAGTTTGGTTTTCATCCAGGAGTATCTGGACAAATTGTTGTGGATTTCGGGTGAAATTTAACCAAAAATCACCGTGAAAGTGGTTTTGGAGAAAAGCACAATCTTCCTGTTCGGCAAATGTATCCAATGTCATGTTTACACAAAGAAATATCATGTTTTCTCAGGTTTCTGAAGCTTTCTTCCTAGAAAACTCGAATGTGTGGAGGATTTGAGTCCAGGTGGAACCAATTAGCGTTTGCCAGCAGAAAACAAAAAGGGTCCTGCTAAAATGCATTCAAAACCTTAAAGTCCATAGAGAATATCCAGAAAACACAAACACACACAGAGGCTGTAGCAAGATCTGGGATTGAGATAGCTACAAATCATCAGATAGTTTGGTTTTCATCCAGGAGGATCTGGACAAATTGTTGTGGATTTCAGGTGAAATTTAAGCAAAAATCACCGTGAAAGTGGTTTTGGAGAAAAGCACAATCTTCCTGTTCGGCAAATGTATCCAATGTCATGTTTACAGAAAGAAATATCATGTTTTCTCAGGTTTCTGAAGCTTTCTTCCTAGAAAACTCGAATGTGTGGAGGATTTGAGTCCAGGTGGAACCAATTAGCGTTTGCCAGCAGAAAACAAAAAGGGTCCTGCTAAAATGCATTCAAAACCTTAAAGTCCATAGAGAATATCCAGAAAACACAAACACACACAGAGGCTGTAGCAAGATCTGGGATTGAGATAGCTACAAATCACCAGATAGTTTGGTTTTCATCCAGGAGTATCTGGACAAATTGTTGTGGATTTCGGGTGAAATTTAACCAAAAATCACCGTGAAAGTGGTTTTGGAGAAAAGCACAATCTTCCTGTTCGGCAAATGTATCCAATGTCATGTTTACACAAAGAAATATCATGTTTTCTCAGGTTTCTGAAGCTTTCTTCCTAGAAAACTCGAATGTGTGGAGGATTTGAGTCCAGGTGGAACCAATTAGCGTTTGCCAGCAGAAAACAAAAAGGGTCCTGCTAAAATGCATTCAAAACCTTAAAGTCCATAGAGAATATCCAGAAAACACAAACACACACAGAGGCTGTAGCAAGATTTGGGATTGAGATACTTACAAATCACCAGATAGTTTTGTTTTCATCCAGGAGTATCTGGACAAATTGTTGTAGTTTTGAAGTGAAATTTTAACAAACAATCACCGTGAAAGTGGTTTTGGAGAAAAGCACAATCTTCCTGTTCGGCAAATGCATCCAATGTCATGTTTACAGAAAGAAATATCATGTTTTCTCAGGTTTCTGTAGCTTTCTTCCTAGAAAACTCGCATGTGTGGAGTATTTGACTCCAGGTGGAACCAATTAGCGTTTGCCAGCAGAAAACAAAAAGGGTCCTGCTAAAATGCATTCAAAACCTTAAAGTCTATAGAGAATATCCAGAAAACACAAACACACACAGAGGCTGTAGCAAGATCTGGGATTGAGATAGCTACAAATCACCA
Organism: Oryctolagus cuniculus; assembly: GCF_964237555.1. NCBI lineage: Eukaryota > Metazoa > Chordata > Mammalia > Lagomorpha > Leporidae > Oryctolagus > Oryctolagus cuniculus. Next base: position 136,703 of record NW_027208222.1, on the reverse strand, counting down.
GATAGTTTTGTTTTCATCCAGGAGTATCTGGACCAATTGTTGTTGTTTTGAAGTGAAATTTAAGCAAAAATGACCGTGAAAGTGGTTTTGGAGAAAAACACAATCTTTCTGTTCAGCAAATGTATCCAATGTCATGTTTACAGAAAGAAATATCATGTTTTCTCAGGTTTCTGAAGCTTTCTTCCTAGAAAACTCGAATGTGTGGAGGATTTGAGTCCAGGTGGAACCAATTAGCGTTTGCCAGCAGAAAACAAAAAGGGTCCTGCTAAAATGCATTCAAAACCTTAAAGTCCATAGAGAATATCCAGAAAACACAAACACACAGAGAGGCTGTAGCAAGATCTGGGATTGAGATAGCTACAAATCACCAGATAGTTTGGTTTTCATCCAGGAGTATCGGGACAAATTGTTGTGGATTTCGGGTGAAATTTAACCAAAAATCACCGTGAAAGTGGTTTTGGAGAAAAGCACAATCTTCCTGTTCGGCAAATGTATCCAATGTCATGTTTACAGAAAGAAATATCATGTTTTCTCAGGTTTCTGAAGCTTTCTTCCTAGAAAACTCGCATGTGTGGAGGATTTGAGTCCAGGTGGAACCAATTAGCGTTTGCCAGCAGAAAACAAAAAGGGTCCTGCTAAAATGCATTCAAAACCTTAAAGTCCATAGAGAATATCCAGAAAACACAAACACACACAGAGGCTGTAGCAAGATTTGGGATTGAGATACTTACAAATCACCAGATAGTTTTGTTTTCATCCAGGAGTATCTGGACAAATTGTTGTGTATTTCGGGTGAAATTTAACCAAAAATCACCGTGAAAGTGGTTTTGGAGAAAAGCACAATCTTCCTGTTCGGGAAATGCATCCAATGTTATGTTTACAGAAAGAAATATCATGTTTTCTCAGGTTTCTGAAGCTTTCTTCCTAGAAAACTCGCATGTGTGGAGGATTTGACTCCAGGTGGAACCAATTAGCGTTTGCCAGCAGAAAACAAAAAGGGTCCTGCTAAAATGCATTCAAAACCTTAAAGTCCATAGAGAATATCCAGAAAACACAAACACCCACAGAGGCTGTAGCAAGATCTGGGATTGAGATAGCTACAAATCACCAGATAGTTTGGTTTTCATCCTGGAGTATCTGGACAAATTCTTGTGGATTTCGGGTGAAATTTAACCAAAAATCACCGTGAAAGTGGTTTTGGAGAAAAGCACAATCTTCCTGTTCGGGAAATGCATCCAATGTCATGTTTACAGAAAGAAATATCATGTTTTCTCAGGTTTCTGAAGCTTTCTTCCTAGAAAACTCGCATGTGTGGAGGATTTGACTCCAGGTGGAACCAATTAGCGTTTGCCAGCAGAAAACAAAAAGGGTCCTGCTAAAATGCATTCAAAACCTTAAAGTCCATAGAGAATATCCAGAAAACACAAACACACACAGAGGCTGTAGCAAGATCTGTGATTGAGATAGCTACAAATCACCAGATAGTTTGGTTTTCATCCAGGAGGATCTGGACAAATTGTTGTGGATTTCAGGTGAAATTTAAGCAAAAATCACCGTGAAAGTGGTTTTGGAGAAAAGCACAATCTTCCTGTTCGGCAAATGTATCCAATGTCATGTTTACAGAAAGAAATATCATGTTTTCTCAGGTTTCTGAAGCTTTCTTCCTAGAAAACTCGAATGTGTGGAGGATTTGAGTCCAGGTGGAACCAATTAGCGTTTGCCAGCAGAAAACAAAAAGGGTCCTGCTAAAATGCATTCAAAACCTTAAAGTCCATAGAGAATATCCAGAAAACACAAACACACACAGAGGCTGTAGCAAGATCTGGGATTGAGATAGCTACAAATCACCAGATAGTTTGGTTTTCATCCAGGAGTATCTGGACAAATTGTTGTGGATTTCGGGTGAAATTTAACCAAAAATCACCGTGAAAGTGGTTTTGGAGAAAAGCACAATCTTCCTGTTCGGGAAATGTATCCAATGTCATGTTTACACAAAGAAATATCATGTTTTCTCAGGTTTCTGAAGCTTTCTTCCTAGAAAACTCGAATGTGTGGAGGATTTGAGTCCAGGTGGAACCAATTAGCGTTTGCCAGCAGAAAACAAAAAGGGTCCTGCTAAAATGCATTCAAAACCTTAAAGTCCATAGAGAATATCCAGGAAACACAAACACACACAGAGGCTGTAGCAAGATCTGGGATTGAGATAGCTACAAATCACCAGATAGTTTTGTTTTCATCCAGGAGTATCTGGACAAATTGTTGTGGATTTCGGGTGAAATTTAACCAAAAATCACCGTGATAATGGTTTTGGAGGAAAGCACAATCTTCCTGTTCGGCAAATGTATCCAATGTCATGTTTACAGAAAGAAATATCATGTTTTCTCAGGTTTCTGAAGCTTTCTTCCTAGAAAACTCGCATGTGTGGAGGATTTGACTCCAGGTGGAACCAATTAGCGTTTGCCAGCAGAAAACAAAAAGGGTCCTGCTAAAATGCATTCAAAACCTTAAAGTCCATAGAGAATATCCAGAAAACACAAACACACACAGAGGCTGTAGCAAGATTTGGGATTGAGATACTTACAAATCACCAGATAGTTTTGTTTTCATCCAGGAGTATCTGGACAAATTGTTGTGGATTTCGGGTGAAATTTAACCAAAAATCACCGTGAAAGTGGTTTTGGAGAAAAGCACAATCTTCCTGTTCGGGAAATGCATCCAATGTCATGTTTACAGAAAGAAATATCATGTTTTCTCAGGTTTCTGAAGCTTTCTTCCTAGAAAACTCGAATGTGTGGAGGATTTGACTCCAGGTGGAACCAATTAGCGTTTGCCAGCAGAAAACAAAAAGGGTCCTGCTAAAATGCATTCAAAACCTTAAAGTCAATAGAGAATATCCAGAAAACACAAACACCCACAGAGGCTGTAGCAAGATCTGGGATTGAGATAGCTACAAATCACCAGATAGTTTGGTTTTCATCCAGGAGTATCTGGACAAATTGTTGTTGTTTTGAAGTGAAATTTAAGCAAAAATGACCGTGAAAGTGGTTTTGGAGAAAAACACAATCTTTCTGTTCAGCAAATGTATCCAATGTCATGTTTACAGAAAGAAATATCATGTTTTCTCAGGTTTCTGAAGCTTTCTTCCTAGAAAACTCGAATGTGTGGAGGATTTGAGTCCAGGTGGAACCAATTAGCGTTTGCCAGCAGAAAACAAAAAGGGTCCTGCTAAAATGCATTCAAAACCTTAAAGTCCATAGAGAATATCCAGAAAACACAAACACACAGAGAGGCTGTAGCAAGATCTGGGATTGAGATAGCTACAAATCACCAGATAGTTTGGTTTTCATCCAGGAGTATCTGGACAAATTGTTGTGGATTTCGGGTGAAATTTAACCAAAAATCACCGTGAAAGTGGTTTTGGAGAAAAGCACAATCTTCCTGTTCGGCAAATGTATCCAATGTCATGTTTACAGAAAGAAATATCATGTTTTCTCAGGTTTCTGAAGCTTTCTTCCTAGAAAACTCGAATGTGTGGAGGATTTGAGTCCAGGTGGAACCAATTAGCGTTTGCCAGCAGAAAACAAAAAGGGTCCTGCTAAAATGCATTCAAAACCTTAAAGTCCATAGAGAATATCCAGAAAACACAAACACACACAGAGGCTGTAGCAAGATTTGGGATTGAGATACTTACAAATCACCAGATAGTTTTGTTTTCATCCAGGAGTATCTGGACAAATTGTTGTGGATTTCGGGTGAAATTTAACCAAAAATCACCGTGAAAGTGGTTTTGGAGAAAAGCACAATCTTCCTGTTCGGGAAATGCATCCAATGTCATGTTTACAGAAAGAAATATCATGTTTTCTCAGGTTTCTGAAGCTTTCTTCCTAGAAAACTCGCATGTGTGGAGGATTTGAGTCCAGGTGGAACCAATTAGCGTTTGCCAGCAGAAAACAAAAAGGGTCCTGCTAAAATGCATTCAAAACCTTAAAGTCCATAGAGAATATCCAGAAAACACAAACACCCACAGAGGCTGTAGCAAGATCTGGGATTGAGATAGCTACAAATCACCAGATAGTTTGGTTTTCATCCTGGAGTATCTGGACAAATTCTTGTGGATTTCGGGTGAAATTTAACCAAAAATCACCGTGAAAGTGGTTTTGGAGAAAAGCACAATCTTCCTGTTCGGGAAATGCATCCAATGTCATGTTTACAGAAAGAAATATCATGTTTTCTCAGGTTTCTGAAGCTTTCTTCCTAGAAAACTCGCATGTGTGGAGGATTTGACTCCAGGTGGAACCAATTAGCGTTTGCCAGCAGAAAACAAAAAGGGTCCTGCTAAAATGCATTCAAAACCTTAAAGTCCATAGAGAATATCCAGAAAACACAAACACACACAGAGGCTGTAGCAAGATCTGGGATTGAGATAGCTACAAATCACCAGATAGTTTGGTTTTCATCCAGGAGGATCTGGACAAATTGTTGTGGATTTCAGGTGAAATTTAAGCAAAAATCACCGTGAAAGTGGTTTTGGAGAAAAGCACAATCTTCCTGTTCGGCAAATGTATCCAATGTCATGTTTACAGAAAGAAATATCATGTTTTCTCAGGTTTCTGAAGCTTTCTTCCTAGAAAACTCGAATGTGTGGAGGATTTGAGTCCAGGTGGAACCAATTAGCGTTTGCCAGCAGAAAACAAAAAGGGTCCTGCTAAAATGCATTCAAAACCTTAAAGTCCATAGAGAATATCCAGAAAACACAAACACACACAGAGGCTGTAGCAAGATCTGGGATTGAGATAGCTACAAATCACCAGATAGTTTGGTTTTCATCCAGGAGTATCTGGACAAATTGTTGTGGATTTCGGGTGAAATTTAACCAAAAATCACCGTGAAAGTGGTTTTGGAGAAAAGCACAATCTTCCTGTTCGGCAAATGTATCCAATGTCATGTTTACACAAAGAAATATCATGTTTTCTCAGGTTTCTGAAGCTTTCTTCCTAGAAAACTCGAATGTGTGGAGGATTTGAGTCCAGGTGGAACCAATTAGCGTTTGCCAGCAGAAAACAAAAAGGGTCCTGCTAAAATGCATTCAAAACCTTAAAGTCCATAGAGAATATCCAGGAAACACAAACACACACAGAGGCTGTAGCAAGATCTGGGATTGAGATAGCTACAAATCACCAGATAGTTTTGTTTTCATCCAGGAGTATCTGGACAAATTGTTGTGGATTTCGGGTGAAATTTAACCAAAAATCACCGTGATAATGGTTTTGGAGGAAAGCACAATCTTCCTGTTCGGCAAATGTATCCAATGTCATGTTTATAGAAAGAAATATCATGTTTTCTCAGGTTTCTGAAGCTTTCTTCCTAGAAAACTCGCATGTGTGGAGGATTTGACTCCAGGTGGAACCAATTAGCGTTTGCCAGCAGAAAACAAAAAGGGTCCTGCTAAAATGCATTCAAAACCTTAAAGTCCATAGAGAATATCCAGAAAACACAAACACACACAGAGGCTGTAGCAAGATTTGGGATTGAGATACTTACAAATCACCAGATAGTTTTGTTTTCATCCAGGAGTATCTGGACAAATTGTTGTAGTTTTGAAGTGAAATTTTAACAAACAATCACCGTGAAAGTGGTTTTGGAGAAAAGCACAATCTTCCTGTTCGGCAAATGCATCCAATGTCATGTTTACAGAAAGAAATATCATGTTTTCTCAGGTTTCTGAAGCTTTCTTCCTAGAAAACTCGCATGTGTGGAGGATTTGACTCCAGGTGGAACCAATTAGCGTTTGCCAGCAGAAAACAAAAAGGGTCCTGCTAAAATGCATTCAAAACCTTAAAGTCCATAGAGAATATCCAGAAAACACAAACACCCACAGAGGCTGTAGCAAGATCTGGGATTGAGATAGCTACAAATCACCAGATAGTTTTGTTTTCATCCTGGAGTATCTGGACAAATTCTTGGGGATTTCGGGTGAAATTTAACCAAAAATCACCGTGAAAGTGGTTTTGGAGAAAAGCACAATCTTCCTGTTCGGGAAATGCATCCAATGTCATGTTTACAGAAAGAAATATCATGTTTTCTCAGGTTTCTGAAGCTTTCTTCCTAGAAAACTCGCATGTGTGGAGGATTTGACTCCAGGTGGAACCAATTAGCGTTTGCCAGCAGAAAACAAAAAGGGTCCTGCTAAAATGCATTCAAAACCTTAAAGTCCATAGAGAATATCCAGAAAACACAAACACACACAGAGGCTGTAGCAAGATCTGGGATTGAGATAGCTACAAATCACCAGTTTGGTTTTCATCCAGGAGGATCTGGACAAATTGTTGTGGATTTCGGGTGAAATTTAACCAAAAATCACCGTGAAAGTGGTTTTGGAGAAAAGCACAATCTTCCTGTTCGGCAAATGTATCCAATGTCATGTTTACAGAAAGAAATATCATGTTTTCTCAGGTTTCTGAAGCTTTCTTCCTAGAAAACTCGAATGTGTGGAGGATTTGAGTCCAGGTGGAACCAATTAGCGTTTGCCAGCAGAAAACAAAAAGGGTCCTGCTAAAATGCATTCAAAACCTTAAAGTCCATAGAGAATATCCAGAAAACACAAACACACACAGAGGCTGTAGCAAGATCTGGGATTGAGATAGCTACAAATCACCAGATAGTTTGGTTTTCATCCAGGAGTATCTGGACAAATTGTTGTGGATTTCGGGTGAAATTTAACCAAAAATCACCGTGAAAGTGGTTTTGGAGAAAAGCACAATCTTCCTGTTCGGCAAATGTATCCAATGTCATGTTTACACAAAGAAATATCATGTTTTCTCAGGTTTCTGAAGCTTTCTTCCTAGAAAACTCGAATGTGTGGAGGATTTGAGTCCAGGTGGAACCAATTAGCGTTTGCCAGCAGAAAACAAAAAGGGTCCTGCTAAAATGCATTCAAAACCTTAAAGTCCATAGAGAATATCCAGGAAACACAAACACACACAGAGGCTGTAGCAAGATCTGGGATTGAGATAGCTACAAATCACCAGATAGTTTTGTTTTCATCCAGGAGTATCTGGACAAATTGTTGTGGATTTCGGGTGAAATTTAACCAAAAATCACCGTGATAATGGTTTTGGAGGAAAGCACAATCTTCCTGTTCGGCAAATGTATCCAATGTCATGTTTACAGAAAGAAATATCATGTTTTCTCAGGTTTCTGAAGCTTTCTTCCTAGAAAACTCGCATGTGTGGAGGATTTGACTCCAGGTGGAACCAATTAGCGTTTGCCAGCAGAAAACAAAAAGGGTCCTGCTAAAATGCATTCAAAACCTTAAAGTCCATAGAGAATATCCAGAAAACACAAACACACACAGAGGCTGTAGCAAGATTTGGGATTGAGATACTTACAAATCACCAGATAGTTTTGTTTTCATCCAGGAGTATCTGGACAAATTGTTGTGGATTTCGGGTGAAATTTAACCAAAAATCACCGTGAAAGTGGTTTTGGAGAAAAGCACAATCTTCCTGTTCGGGAAATGCATCCAATGTCATGTTTACAGAAAGAAATATCATGTTTTCTCAGGTTTCTGAAGCTTTCTTCCTAGAAAACTCGCATGTGTGGAGGATTTGACTCCAGGTGGAACCAATTAGCGTTTGCCAGCAGAAAACAAAAAGGGTCCTGCTAAAATGCATTCAAAACCTTAAAGTCCATAGAGAATATCCAGAAAACACAAACACCCACAGAGGCTGTAGCAAGATCTGGGATTGAGATAGCTACAAATCACCAGATAGTTTGGTTTTCATCCAGGAGTATCTGGACAAATTGTTGTGGATTTCGGGTGAAATTTAACCAAAAATCACCGTGAAAGTGGTTTTGGAGAAAAGCACAATCTTCCTGTTCGGCAAATGTATCCAATGTCATGTTTACACAAAGAAATATCATGTTTTCTCAGGTTTCTGAAGCTTTCTTCCTAGAAAACTCGAATGTGTGGAGGATTTGAGTCCAGGTGGAACCAATTAGCGTTTGCCAGCAGAAAACAAAAAGGGTCCTGCTAAAATGCATTCAAAACCTTAAAGTCCATAGAGAATATCCAGAAAACACAAACACACACAGAGGCTGTAGCAAGATCTGGGATTGAGATAGCTACAAATCACCAGATAGTTTGGTTTTCATCCAGGAGTATCGGGACAAATTGTTGTGGATTTCGGGTGAAATTTAACCAAAAATCAACGTGATAATGGTTTTGGAGGAAAGCACAATCTTCCTGTTCGGCAAATGTATCCACTGTCATGTTTACAGAAAGAAATATCATGTTTTCTCAGGTTTCTGAAGCTTTCTTCCTAGAAAACTCGAATGTGTGGAGGATTTGAATCCAGGTGGAACCAATTAGCGTTTGCCAGCAGAAAACAAAAAGGGTCCTGCTAAAATGCATTCAAAACCTTAAAGTCCATAGAGAATATCCAGAAAACACAAACACACACAGAGGCTGTAGCAAGATTTGGGATTGAGATACTTAAAAATCACCAGATAGTTTTGTTTTCATCCAGGAGTATCTGGACAAATTGTTGTGGATTTCGGGTGAAATTTAACCAAAAATCACCGTGAAAGTGGTTTTGGAGAAAAGCATAATCTTCCTGTTCGGGAAATGCATCCAATGTCATGTTTACAGAAAGAAATATCATGTTTTCTCAGGTTTCTGAAGCTTTCTTCCTAGAAAACTCGCATGTGTGGAGGATTTGAGTCCAGGTGGAACCAATTAGCGTTTGCCAGCAGAAAACAAAAAGGGTCCTGCTAAAATGCATTCAAAACCTTAAAGTCCATAGAGAATATCCAGAAAACACAAACACACACAGAGGCTGTAGCAAGATCTGGGATTGAGATAGCTACAAATCACCAGATAGTTTGGTTTTCATCCAGGAGTATCGGGACAAATTGTTGTGGATTTCGGGTGAAATTTAACCAAAAATCACCGTGAAAGTGGTTTTGGAGAAAAGCATAATCTTCCTGTTCGGGAAATGCATCCAATGTCATGTTTACAGAAAGAAATATCATGTTTTCTCAGGTTTCTGAAGCTTTCTTCCTAGAAAACTCGAATGTGTGGAGGATTTGAGTCCAGGTGGAACCAATTAGCGTTTGCCAGCAGAAAACAAAAAGGGTCCTGCTAAAATGCATTCAAAACCTTAAAGTCCATAGAGAATATCCAGAGAACACAAACACACACAGAGGCTGTAGCAAGATCTGGGATTGAGATAGCTACAAATCACCAGATAGTTTGGTTTTCATCCAGGAGTATCGGGACAAATTGTTGTGGATTTCGGGTGAAATTTAACCAAAAATCACCGTGATAATGGTTTTGGAGGAAAGCACAATCTTCCTGTTCGGCAAATGTATCCAATGTCATGTTTACAGAAAGAAATATCATGTTTTCTCAGGTTTCTGAAGCTTTCTTCCTAGAAAACTCGAATGTGTGGAGTATTTGAGTCCAGGTGGAACCAATTAGCGTTTGCCAGCAGAAAACAAAAAGGGTCCTGCTAAAATGCATTCAAAACCTTAAAGTCCATAGAGAATATCCAGAAAACACAAACACACACAGAGGCTGTAGGAAGATCTGGGATTGAGATAGCTACAAATCACCAGATAGTTTTGTTTTCATCCAGGAGTATCTGGACAAATTGTTGTGGATTTCGGGTGAAATTTAACCAAAAATCACCGTGAAAGTGGTTTTGGAGAAAAGCACAATCTTCCTGTTCGGGAAATGCATCCAATGTCATGTTTACAGAAAGAAATATCATGTTTTCTCAGGTTTCTGAAGCTTTCTTCCTAGAAAACTCGCATGTGTGGAGGATTTGAGTCCAGGTGGAACCAATTAGCGTTTGCCAGCAGAAAACAAAAAGGGTCCTGCTAAAATGCATTCAAAACCTTAATGTCCATAGAGAATATCCAGAAAACACAAACACACACAGAGGCTGTAGCAAGATCTGGGATTGAGATAGCTACAAATCACCAGATAGTTTGGTTTTCATCCAGGAGTATCTGGACAAATTGTTGTGGATTTCGGGTGAAATTTAAGCAAAAATCACCGTGAAAGTGGTTTTGGAGAAAAGCACAATCTTCCTGTTCGGCAAATGTATCCAATGTCATGTTTACACAAAGAAATATCATGTTTTCTCAGGTTTCTGAAGCTTTCTTCCTAGAAAACTCGAATGTGTGGAGGATTTGAGTCCAGGTGGAACCAATTAGCGTTTGCCAGCAGAAAACAAAAAGGGTCCTGCTAAAATGCATTCAAAACCTTAAAGTCCATAGAGAATATCCAGAAAACACAAACACACACAGAGGCTGTAGCAAGATCTGTGATTGAGATAGCTACAAATCACCAGATAGTTTGGTTTTCATCCAGGAGGATCTGGACAAATTGTTGTGGATTTCGGGTGAAATTTAACCAAAAATCACCGTGATAATGGTTTTGGAGAAAAGCACAATCTTCCTGTTCGGGAAATGCATCCAATGTCATGTTTACAGAAAGAAATATCATATTTTCTCAGGTTTCTGAAGCTTTCTTCCTAGAAAACTCGCATGTGTGGAGGATTTGAGTCCAGGTGGAACCAATTAGCGTTTGCCAGCAGAAAACAAAAAGGGTCCTGCTAAAATGCATTCAAAACCTTAATGTCCATAGAGAATATCCAGAAAACACAAACACACACAGAGGCTGTAGCAAGATCTGGGATTGAGATAGCTACAAATCACCAGATAGTTTGGTTTTCATCCAGGAGTATCTGGACAAATTGTTGTGGATTTCGGGTGAAATTTAAGCAAAAATCACCGTGAAAGTGGTTTTGGAGAAAAGCACAATCTTCCTGTTCGGCAAATGTATCCAATGTCATGTTTACAGAAAGAAATATCATGTTTTCTCAGGTTTCTGAAGCTTTCTTCCTAGAAAACTCGAATGTGTGGAGGATTTGAGTCCAGGTGGAACCAATTAGCGTTTGCCAGCAGAAAACAAAAAGGGTCCTGCTAAAATGCATTCAAAACCTTAAAGTCCATAGAGAATATCCAGAAAACACAAACACACACAGAGGCTGTAGCAAGATCTGGGATTGAGATAGCTACAAATCACCAGTTTGGTTTTCATCCAGGAGGATCTGGACAAATTGTTGTGGATTTCGGGTGAAATTTAACCAAAAATCACCGTGAAAGTGGTTTTGGAGAAAAGCACAATCTTCCTGTTCGGCAAATGTATCCAATGTCATGTTCACAGAAAGAAATATCATGTTTTCTCAGGTTTCTGAAGCTTTCTTCCTAGAAAACTCGAATGTGTGGAGGATTTGAGTCCAGGTGGAACCAATTAGCGTTTGCCAGCAGAAAACAAAAAGGGTCCTGCTAAAATGCATTCAAAACCTTAAAGTCCATAGAGAATATCCAGAAAACACAAACACACACAGAGGCTGTAGCAAGATCTGGGATTGAGATAGCTACAAATCACCAGATAGTTTGGTTTTCATCCAGGAGTATCTGGACAAATTGTTGTGGATTTCGGGTGAAATTTAAGCAAAAATCACCGTGAAAGTGGTTTTGGAGAAAAGCACAATCTTCCTGTTCGGCAAATGTATCCAATGTCATGTTTACAGAAAGAAATATCATGTTTTCTCAGGTTTCTGAAGCTTTCTTCCTAGAAAACTCGAATGTGTGGAGGATTTGAGTCCAGGTGGAACCAATTAGCGTTTGCCAGCAGAAAACAAAAAGGGTCCTGCTAAAATGCATTCAAAACCTTAAAGTCCATAGAGAATATCCAGAAAACACAAACACACACAGAGGCTGTAGCAAGATCTGTGATTGAGATAGCTACAAATCACCAGATAGTTTGGTTTTCATCCAGGAGTATCTGGACAAATTGTTGTGGATTTCGGGTGAAATTTAACCAAAAATCACCGTGATAATGGTTTTGGAGAAAAGCACAATCTTCCTGTTCGGGAAATGCATCCAATGTCATGTTTACAGAAAGAAATATCATATTTTCTCAGGTTTCTGAAGCTTTCTTCCTAGAAAACTCGCATGTGTGGAGGATTTGAGTCCAGGTGGAACCAATTAGCGTTTGCCAGCAGAAAACAAAAAGGGTCCTGCTAAAATGCATTCAAAACCTTAATGTCCATAGAGAATATCCAGAAAACACAAACACACACAGAGGCTGTAGCAAGATCTGTGATTGAGATAGCTACAAATCACCAGATAGTTTGGTTTTCATCCAGGAGTATCGGGACAAATTGTTGTGGATTTCGGGTGAAATTTAACCAAAAATCACCGTGAAAGTGGTTTTGGAGGAAAGCACAATCTTCCTGTTCGGCAAATGTATCCAATGTCATGTTTACAGAAAGAAATATCATGTTTTCTCAGGTTTCTGAAGCTTTCTTCCTAGAAAACTCGAATGTGTGGAGGATTTGAGTCCAGGTGGAACCAATTAGCGTTTGCCAGCAGAAAACAAAAAGGGTCCTGCTAAAATGCATTCAAAACCTTAAAGTCCATAGAGAATATCCAGAAAACACAAACACACACAGAGGCTGTAGCAAGATCTGGGATTGAGATAGCTACAAATCACCAGATAGTTTGGTTTTCATCCAGGAGTATCGGGACAAATTGTTGTGGATTTCGGGTGAAATTTAACCAAAAATCACCGTGAAAGTGGTTTTGGAGCAAAGCATAATCTTCCTGTTAGGGGAAATGCATCCAATGTCATGTTTACAGAAAGAAATATCATGTTTTCTCAGGTTTCTGAAGCTTTCTTCCTAGAAAACTCGAATGTGTGGAGGATTTGAGTCCAGGTGGAACCAATTAGCGTTTGCCAGCAGAAAACAAAAAGGGTCCTGCTAAAATGCATTCAAAACCTTAAAGTCCATAGAGAATATCCAGAGAACACAAACACACACAGAGGCTGTAGCAAGATCTGGGATTGAGATAGCTACAAATCACCAGATAGTTTTGTTTTCATCCAGGAGTATCGGGACAAATTGTTGTGGATTTCGGGTGAAATTTAACCAAAAATCACCGTGATAATGGTTTTGGAGGAAAGCACAATCTTCCTGTTCGGCAAATGTATCCAATGTCATGTTTACAGAAAGAAATATCATGTTTTCTCAGGTTTCTGAAGCTTTCTTCCTAGAAAACTCGAATGTGTGGAGTATTTGAGTCCAGGTGGAACCAATTAGCGTTTGCCAGCAGAAAACAAAAAGGGTCCTGCTAAAATGCATTCAAAACCTTAAAGTCCATAGAGAATATCCAGAAAACACAAACACACACAGAGGCTGTAGGAAGATCTGGGATTGAGATAGCTACAAATCACCAGATAGTTTGGTTTTCATCCAGGAGTATCTGGACAAATTGTTGTGGATTTCGGGTGAAATTTAACCAAAAATCACCGTGAAAGTGGTTTTGGAGAAAAGCACAATCTTCCTGTTCGGCAAATGTATCCAATGTCATGTTTACAGAAAGAAATATCATGTTTTCTCAGGTTTCTGAAGCTTTCTTCCTAGAAAACTCGAATGTGTGGAGGATTTGAGTCCAGGTGGAACCAATTAGCGTTTGCCAGCAGAAAACAAAAAGGGTCCTGCTAAAATGCATTCAAAACCTTAAAGTCCATAGAGAATATCCAGAGAACACAAACACACACAGAGGCTGTAGCAAGATCTGGGATTGAGATAGCTACAAATCACCAGATAGTTTTGTTTTCATCCAGGAGTATCGGGACAAATTGTTGTGGATTTCGGGTGAAATTTAACCAAAAATCACCGTGATAATGGTTTTGGAGGAAAGCACAATCTTCCTGTTCGGCAAATGTATCCAATGTCATGTTTACAGAAAGAAATATCATGTTTTCTCAGGTTTCTGAAGCTTTCTTCCTAGAAAACTCGAATGTGTGGAGTATTTGAGTCCAGGTGGAACCAATTAGCGTTTGCCAGCAGAAAACAAAAAGGGTCCTGCTAAAATGCATTCAAAACCTTAAAGTCCATAGAGAATATCCAGAAAACACAAACACACACAGAGGCTGTAGGAAGATCTGGGATTGAGATAGCTACAAATCACCAGATAGTTTTGTTTTCATCCAGGAGTATCTGGACAAATTGTTGTGGATTTCGGGTGAAATTTAACCAAAAATCACCGTGAAAGTGGTTTTGGAGAAAAGCACAATCTTCCTGTTCGGCAAATGTATCCAATGTCATGTTTACAGAAAGAAATATCATGTTTTCTCAGGTTTCTAAAGCTTTCTTCCTAGAAAACTCGAATGTGTGGAGGATTTGAGTCCAGGTGGAACCAATTAGCGTTTTCCAGCTGAAAACAAAAAGGGTCCTGTAAAATGCATTCAAAACCTTAAAGTCCATAGAGAATATCCAGAAAACACAAACACACACAGAGGCTGTAGCAAGATCTGGGATTGAGATAGCTACAAATCACCAGATAGTTTGGTTTTCATCCAGGAGTATCGGGACAAATTGTTGTGGATTTCGGGTGAAATTTAACCAAAAATCACCGTGAAAGTGGTTTTGGAGAAAAGCATAATCTTCCTGTTCGGGAAATGCATCCAATGTCATGTTTACAGAAAGAAATATCATGTTTTCTCAGGTTTCTGAAGCTTTCTTCCTAGAAAACTCGCATGTGTGGAGGATTTGAGTCCAGGTGGAACCAATTAGCGTTTGCCAGCAGAAAACAAAAAGGGTCCTGCTAAAATGCATTCAAAACCTTAATGTCCATAGAGAATATCCAGAAAACACAAACACACACAGAGGCTGTAGCAAGATCTGGGATTGAGATAGCTACAAATCACCAGATAGTTTGGTTTTCATCCAGGAGTATCTGGACAAATTGTTGTGGATTTCGGGTGAAATTTAAGCAAAAATCACCGTGAAAGTGGTTTTGGAGGAAAGCACAATCTTCCTGTTCGGCAAATGTATCCAATGTCATGTTTACAGAAAGAAATATCATGTTTTCTCAGGTTTCTGAAGCTTTCTTCCTAGAAAACTCGAATGTGTGGAGGATTTGAGTCCAGGTGGAACCAATTAGCGTTTGCCAGCAGAAAACAAAAAGGGTCCTGCTAAAATGCATTCAAAACCTTAAAGTCCATAGAGAATATCCAGAAAACACAAACACACACAGAGGCTGTAGGAAGATCTGGGATTGAGATAGCTACAAATCACCAGATAGTTTTGTTTTCATCCAGGAGTATCTGGACAAATTGTTGTGGATTTCGGGTGAAATTTAACCAAAAATCACCGTGAAAGTGGTTTTGGAGAAAAGCACAATCTTCCTGTTCGGGAAATGCATCCAATGTCATGTTTACAGAAAGAAATATCATGTTTTCTCAGGTTTCTGAAGCTTTCTTCCTAGAAAACTCGCATGTGTGGAGGATTTGACTCCAGGTGGAACCAATTAGCGTTTGCCAGCAGAAAACAAAAAGGGTCCTGCTAAAATGCATTCAAAACCTTAAAGTCCATAGAGAATATCCAGAGAACACAAACACACACAGAGGCTGTAGCAAGATCTGGGATTGAGATAGCTACAAATCACCAGATAGTTTTGTTTTCATCCAGGAGTATCGGGACAAATTGTTGTGGATTTCGGGTGAAATTTAACCAAAAATCACCGTGATAATGGTTTTGGAGGAAAGCACAATCTTCCTGTTCGGCAAATGTATCCAATGTCATGTTTACAGAAAGAAATATCATGTTTTCTCAGGTTTCTGAAGCTTTCTTCCTAGAAAACTCGAATGTGTGGAGTATTTGAGTCCAGGTGGAACCAATTAGCGTTTGCCAGCAGAAAACAAAAAGGGTCCTGCTAAAATGCATTCAAAACCTTAAAGTCCATAGAGAATATCCAGAAAACACAAACACACACAGAGGCTGTAGGAAGATCTGGGATTGAGATAGCTACAAATCACCAGATAGTTTGGTTTTCATCCAGGAGTATCTGGACAAATTGTTGTGGATTTCGGGTGAAATTTAACCAAAAATCACCGTGAAAGTGGTTTTGGAGAAAAGCACAATCTTCCTGTTCGGCAAATGTATCCAATGTCATGTTTACAGAAAGAAATATCATGTTTTCTCAGGTTTCTGAAGCTTTCTTCCTAGAAAACTCGAATGTGTGGAGGATTTGAGTCCAGGTGGAACCAATTAGCGTTTGCCAGCAGAAAACAAAAAGGGTCCTGCTAAAATGCATTCAAAACCTTAAAGTCCATAGAGAATATCCAGAAAACACAAACACACACAGAGGCTGTAGCAAGATCTGGGATTGAGATAGCTACAAATCACCAGATAGTTTGGTTTTCATCCAGGAGTATCTGGACAAATTGTTGTGGATTTCGGGTGAAATTTAACCAAAAATCACCGTGAAAGTGGTTTTGGAGAAAAGCATAATCTTCCTGTTAGGGGAAATGCATCCAATGTCATGTTTACAGAAAGAAATATCATGTTTTCTCAGGTTTCTGAAGCTTTCTTCCTAGAAAACTCGAATGTGTGGAGGATTTGAGTCCAGGTGGAACCAATTAGCGTTTGCCAGCAGAAAACAAAAAGGGTCCTGCTAAAATGCATTCAAAACCTTAAAGTCCATAGAGAATATCCAGAGAACACAAACACACACAGAGGCTGTAGCAAGATCTGGGATTGAGATAGCTACAAATCACCAGATAGTTTTGTTTTCATCCAGGAGTATCGGGACAAATTGTTGTGGATTTCGGGTGAAATTTAACCAAAAATCACCGTGATAATGGTTTTGGAGGAAAGCACAATCTTCCTGTTCGGCAAATGTATCCAATGTCATGTTTACAGAAAGAAATATCATGTTTTCTCAGGTTTCTGAAGCTTTCTTCCTAGAAAACTCGAATGTGTGGAGTATTTGAGTCCAGGTGGAACCAATTAGCGTTTGCCAGCAGAAAACAAAAAGGGTCCTGCTAAAATGCATTCAAAACCTTAAAGTCCATAGAGAATATCCAGAAAACACAAACACACACAGAGGCTGTAGGAAGATCTGGGATTGAGATAGCTACAAATCACCAGATAGTTTTGTTTTCATCCAGGAGTATCTGGACAAATTGTTGTGGATTTCGGGTGAAATTTAACCAAAAATCACCGTGAAAGTGGTTTTGGAGAAAAGCACAATCTTCCTGTTCGGCAAATGTATCCAATGTCATGTTTACAGAAAGAAATATCATGTTTTCTCAGGTTTCTAAAGCTTTCTTCCTAGAAAACTCGAATGTGTGGAGGATTTGAGTCCAGGTGGAACCAATTAGCGTTTTCCAGCTGAAAACAAAAAGGGTCCTGTAAAATGCATTCAAAACCTTAAAGTCCATAGAGAATATCCAGAAAACACAAACACACACAGAGGCTGTAGCAAGATCTGGGATTGAGATAGCTACAAATCACCAGATAGTTTGGTTTTCATCCAGGAGTATCGGGACAAATTGTTGTGGATTTCGGGTGAAATTTAACCAAAAATCACCGTGAAAGTGGTTTTGGAGAAAAGCATAATCTTCCTGTTCGGGAAATGCATCCAATGTCATGTTTACAGAAAGAAATATCATGTTTTCTCAGGTTTCTGAAGCTTTCTTCCTAGAAAACTCGCATGTGTGGAGGATTTGAGTCCAGGTGGAACCAATTAGCGTTTGCCAGCAGAAAACAAAAAGGGTCCTGCTAAAATGCATTCAAAACCTTAATGTCCATAGAGAATATCCAGAAAACACAAACACACACAGAGGCTGTAGCAAGATCTGGGATTGAGATAGCTACAAATCACCAGATAGTTTGGTTTTCATCCAGGAGTATCTGGACAAATTGTTGTGGATTTCGGGTGAAATTTAAGCAAAAATCACCGTGAAAGTGGTTTTGGAGGAAAGCACAATCTTCCTGTTCGGCAAATGTATCCAATGTCATGTTTACAGAAAGAAATATCATGTTTTCTCAGGTTTCTGAAGCTTTCTTCCTAGAAAACTCGAATGTGTGGAGGATTTGAGTCCAGGTGGAACCAATTAGCGTTTGCCAGCAGAAAACAAAAAGGGTCCTGCTAAAATGCATTCAAAACCTTAAAGTCCATAGAGAATATCCAGAAAACACAAACACACACAGAGGCTGTAGGAAGATCTGGGATTGAGATAGCTACAAATCACCAGATAGTTTTGTTTTCATCCAGGAGTATCTGGACAAATTGTTGTGGATTTCGGGTGAAATTTAACCAAAAATCACCGTGAAAGTGGTTTTGGAGAAAAGCACAATCTTCCTGTTCGGGAAATGCATCCAATGTCATGTTTACAGAAAGAAATATCATGTTTTCTCAGGTTTCTGAAGCTTTCTTCCTAGAAAACTCGCATGTGTGGAGGATTTGACTCCAGGTGGAACCAATTAGCGTTTGCCAGCAGAAAACAAAAAGGGTCCTGCTAAAATGCATTCAAAACCTTAATGTCCATAGAGAATATCCAGAAAACACAAACACACACAGAGGCTGTAGCAAGATCTGGGATTGAGATAGCTACAAATCACCAGATAGTTTGGTTTTCATCCAGGAGTATCTGGACAAATTGTTGTGGATTTCGGGTGAAATTTAAGCAAAAATCACCGTGAAAGTGGTTTTGGAGAAAAGCACAATCTTCCTGTTCGGCAAATGTATCCAATGTCATGTTTACAGAAAGAAATATCATGTTTTCTCAGGTTTCTGAAGCTTTCTTCCTAGAAAACTCGCATGTGTGGAGGATTTGACTCCAGGTGGAACCAATTAGCGTTTGCCAGCAGAAAACAAAAAGGGTCCTGCTAAAATGCATTCAAAACCTTAAAGTCCATAGAGAATATCCAGAAAACACAAACACACACAGAGGCTGTAGCAAGATCTGGGATTGAGATAGCTACAAATCACCAGTTTGGTTTTCATCCAGGAGGATCTGGACAAATTGTTGTGGATTTCGGGTGAAATTTAACCAAAAATCACCGTGAAAGTGGTTTTGGAGAAAAGCACAATCTTCCTGTTCGGCAAATGTATCCAATGTCATGTTCACAGAAAGAAATATCATGTTTTCTCAGGTTTCTGAAGCTTTCTTCCTAGAAAACTCGAATGTGTGGAGGATTTGAGTCCAGGTGGAACCAATTAGCGTTTGCCAGCTGAAAACAAAAAGGGTCCTGCTAAAATGCATTCAAAACCTTAAAGTCCATAGAGAATATCCAGAAAACACAAACACACACAGAGGCTGTAGCAAGATCTGTGATTGAGATAGCTACAAATCACCAGATAGTTTGGTTTTCATCCAGGAGTATCGGGACAAATTGTTGTGGATTTCGGGTGAAATTTAACCAAAAATCACCGTGAAAGTGGTTTTGGAGGAAAGCACAATCTTCCTGTTCGGCAAATGTATCCAATGTCATGTTTACAGAAAGAAATATCATGTTTTCTCAGGTTTCTGAAGCTTTCTTCCTAGAAAACTCGAATGTGTGGAGGATTTGAGTCCAGGTGGAACCAATTAGCGTTTGCCAGCAGAAAACAAAAAGGGTCCTGCTAAAATGCATTCAAAACCTTAAAGTCCATAGAGAATATCCAGAAAACACAAACACACACAGAGGCTGTAGGAAGATCTGGGATTGAGATAGCTACAAATCACCAGATAGTTTGGTTTTCATCCAGGAGTATCGGGACAAATTGTTGTGGATTTCGGGTGAAATTTAACCAAAAATCACCGTGAAAGTGGTTTTGGAGAAAAGCATAATCTTCCTGTTCGGGAAATGCATCCAATGTCATGTTTACAGAAAGAAATATCATGTTTTCTCAGGTTTCTGAAGCTTTCTTCCTAGAAAACTCGAATGTGTGGAGGATTTGAGTCCAGGTGGAACCAATTAGCGTTTGCCAGCAGAAAACAAAAAGGGTCCTGCTAAAATGCATTCAAAACCTTAAAGTCCATAGAGAATATCCAGAGAACACAAACACACACAGAGGCTGTAGCAAGATCTGGGATTGAGATAGCTACAAATCACCAGATAGTTTTGTTTTCATCCAGGAGTATCGGGACAAATTGTTGTGGATTTCGGGTGAAATTTAACCAAAAATCACCGTGATAATGGTTTTGGAGGAAAGCACAATCTTCCTGTTCGGCAAATGTATCCAATGTCATGTTTACAGAAAGAAATATCATGTTTTCTCAGGTTTCTGAAGCTTTCTTCCTAGAAAACTCGAATGTGTGGAGTATTTGAGTCCAGGTGGAACCAATTAGCGTTTGCCAGCAGAAAACAAAAAGGGTCCTGCTAAAATGCATTCAAAACCTTAAAGTCCATAGAGAATATCCAGAAAACACAAACACACACAGAGGCTGTAGGAAGATCTGGGATTGAGATAGCTACAAATCACCAGATAGTTTTGTTTTCATCCAGGAGTATCTGGACAAATTGTTGTGGATTTCGGGTGAAATTTAACCAAAAATCACCGTGAAAGTGGTTTTGGAGAAAAGCACAATCTTCCTGTTCGGGAAATGCATCCAATGTCATGTTTACAGAAAGAAATATCATGTTTTCTCAGGTTTCTGAAGCTTTCTTCCTAGAAAACTCGAATGTGTGGAGGATTTGAGTCCAGGTGGAACCAATTAGCGTTTGCCAGCAGAAAACAAAAAGGGTCCTGCTAAAATGCATTCAAAACCTTAAAGTCCATAGAGAATATCCAGAGAACACAAACACACACAGAGGCTGTAGCAAGATCTGGGATTGAGATAGCTACAAATCACCAGATAGTTTGGTTTTCATCCAGGAGTATCGGGACAAATTGTTGTGGATTTCGGGTGAAATTTAACCAAAAATCACCGTGATAATGGTTTTGGAGGAAAGCACAATCTTCCTGTTCGGCAAATGTATCCAATGTCATGTTTACAGAAAGAAATATCATGTTTTCTCAGGTTTCTGAAGCTTTCTTCCTAGAAAACTCGAATGTGTGGAGGATTTGAGTCCAGGTGGAACCAATTAGCGTTTGCCAGCAGAAAACAAAAAGGGTCCTGCTAAAATGCATTCAAAACCTTAAAGTCCATAGAGAATATCCAGAAAACACAAACACACACAGAGGCTGTAGGAAGATCTGGGATTGAGATAGCTACAAATCACCAGATAGTTTTGTTTTCATCCAGGAGTATCTGGACAAATTGTTGTGGATTTCGGGTGAAATTTAACCAAAAATCACCGTGAAAGTGGTTTTGGAGAAAAGCACAATCTTCCTGTTCGGGAAATGCATCCAATGTCATGTTTACAGAAAGAAATATCATGTTTTCTCAGGTTTCTGAAGCTTTCTTCCTAGAAAACTCGCATGTGTGGAGGATTTGAGTCCAGGTGGAACCAATTAGCGTTTGCCAGCAGAAAACAAAAAGGGTCCTGCTAAAATGCATTCAAAACCTTAATGTCCATAGAGAATATCCAGAAAACACAAACACACACAGAGGCTGTAGCAAGATCTGGGATTGAGATAGCTACAAATCACCAGATAGTTTGGTTTTCATCCAGGAGTATCTGGACAAATTGTTGTGGATTTCGGGTGAAATTTAAGCAAAAATCACCGTGAAAGTGGTTTTGGAGAAAAGCACAATCTTCCTGTTCGGCAAATGTATCCAATGTCATGTTTACAGAAAGAAATATCATGATTTCTCAGGTTTCTGAAGCTTTCTTCCTAGAAAACTCGAATGTGTGGAGGATTTGAGTCCAGGTGGAACCAATTAGCGTTTTCCAGCTGAAAACAAAAAGGGTCCTGTAAAATGCATTCAAAACCTTAAAGTCCATAGAGAATATCCAGAAAACACAAACACACACAGAGGCTGTAGCAAGATCTGGGATTGAGATAGCTACAAATCACCAGATAGTTTGGTTTTCATCCAGGAGTATCGGGACAAATTGTTGTGGATTTCGGGTGAAATTTAACCAAAAATCACCGTGAAAGTGGTTTTGGAGAAAAGCATAATCTTCCTGTTCGGGAAATGCATCCAATGTCATGTTTACAGAAAGAAATATCATGTTTTCTCAGGTTTCTGAAGCTTTCTTCCTAGAAAACTCGAATGTGTGGAGGATTTGAGTCCAGGTGGAACCAATTAGCGTTTGCCAGCAGAAAACAAAAAGGGTCCTGCTAAAATGCATTCAAAACCTTAAAGTCCATAGAGAATATCCAGAGAACACAAACACACACAGAGGCTGTAGCAAGATCTGGGATTGAGATAGCTACAAATCACCAGATAGTTTTGTTTTCATCCAGGAGTATCTGGACAAATTGTTGTGGATTTCGGGTGAAATTTAACCAAAAATCACCGTGATAATGGTTTTGGAGAAAAGCACAATCTTCCTGTTCGGGAAATGCATCCAATGTCATGTTTACAGAAAGAAATATCATGTTTTCTCAGGTTTCTGAAGCTTTCTTCCTAGAAAACTCGAATGTGTGGAGTATTTGACTCCAGGTGGAACCAATTAGCGTTTGCCAGCAGAAAACAAAAAGGGTCCTGCTAAAATGCATTCAAAACCTTAAAGTCCATAGAGAATATCCAGAAAACACAAACACACACAGAGGCTGTAGGAAGATCTGGGATTGAGATAGCTACAAATCACCAGATAGTTTTGTTTTCATCCAGGAGTATCTGGACAAATTGTTGTGGATTTCGGGTGAAATTTAACCAAAAATCACCGTGAAAGTGGTTTTGGAGAAAAGCACAATCTTCCTGTTCGGGAAATGCATCCAATGTCATGTTTACAGAAAGAAATATCATGTTTTCTCAGGTTTCTGAAGCTTTCTTCCTAGAAAACTCGAATGTGTGGAGTATTTGACTCCAGGTGGAACCATTAAGCTTTTGCCAGCAGAAAACAAAAAGGGTCCTGCTAAAATGCATTCAAAACCTTAATGTCCATAGAGAATATCCAGAAAACACAAACACACACAGAGGCTGTAGCAAGATCTGGGATTGAGATAGCTACAAATCACCAGATAGTTTGGTTTTCTTCCAGGAGGATATGGACAAATTGTTGTGGATTTCGGGTGAAATTTAACCAAAAATCACCGTGAAAGTGGTTTTGGAGAAAAGCACAATCTTCCTGTTCGGCAAATGTATCCAATGTCATGTTTACAGAAAGAAATATCATGTTTTCTCAGGTTTCTGAAGCTTTCTTCCTAGAAAACTCGAATGTGTGGAGGATTTGAGTCCAGGTGGAACCAATTAGCGTTTGCCAGCAGAAAACAAAAAGGGTCCTGCTAAAATGCATTCAAAACCTTAAAGTCCATAGAGAATATCCAGAAAACACAAACACACACAGAGGCTGTAGCAAGATCTGTGATTGAGATAGCTACAAATCACCAGATAGTTTTGTTTTCATCCAGGAGTATCGGGACAAATTGTTGTGGATTTCGGGTGAAATTTAACCAAAAATCACCGTGATAATGGTTTTGGAGGAAAGCACAATCTTCCTGTTCGGCAAATGTATCCAATGTCATGTTTACACAAAGCAATATCATGTTTTCTCAGGTTTCTGAAGCTTTCTTCCTAGAAAACTCGCATGTGTGGAGGATTTGACTCCAGGTGGAACCAATTAGCGTTTGCCAGCAGAAAACAAAAAGGGTCCTGCTAAAATGCATTCAAAACCTTAATGTCCATAGAGAATATCCAGAAAACACAAACACACACAGAGGCTGTAGCAAGATCTGGGATTGAGATAGCTACAAATCACCAGATAGTTTGGTTTTCATCCAGGAGTATCGGGACAAATTGTTGTGGATTTCGGGTGAAATTTAACCAAAAATCACCGTGAAAGTGGTTTTGGAGAAAAGCACAATCTTCCTGTTCGGCAAATGTATCCAATGTCATGTTTACACAAAGAAATATCATGTTTTCTCAGGTTTCTGAAGCTTTCTTCCTAGAAAACTCGAATGTGTGGAGAATTTGAGTCCAGGTGGAACCAATTAGCGTTTGCCAGCAGAAAACAAAAAGGGTCCTGCTAAAATGCATTCAAAACCTTAAAGTCCATAGAGAATATCCAGAAAACACAAACACACACAGAGGCTGTAGCAAGATCTGGGATTGAGATAGCTACAAATCACCAGATAGTTTTGTTTTCATCCAGGAGTATCTGGACAAATTGTTGTGGATTTCGGGTGAAATTTAACCAAAAATCACCGTGATAATGGTTTTGGAGGAAAGCACAATCTTCCTGTTCGGCAAATGTATCCAATGTCATGTTTACAGAAAGAAATATCATGTTTTCTCAGGTTTCTGAAGCTTTCTTCCTAGAAAACTCGCATGTGTGGAGGATTTGACTCCAGGTGGAACCAATTAGCGTTTGCCAGCAGAAAACAAAAAGGGTCCTGCTAAAATGCATTCAAAACCTTAAAGTCCATAGAGAATATCCAGAAAACACAAACACACACAGAGGCTGTAGCCAGATCTGGGATTGAGATAGCTACAAATCACCAGATAGTTTGGTTTTCATCCAGGAGTATCTGGACAAATTGTTGTGGATTTCGGGTGAAATTTAACCAAAAATCACCGTGAAAGTGGTTTTGGAGAAAAGCACAATCTTCCTGTTCGGCAAATGTATCCAATGTCATGTTTACAGAAAGAAATATCATGTTTTCTCAGGTTTCTGAAGCTTTCTTCCTAGAAAACTCGAATGTGTGGAGGATTTGAGTCCAGGTGGAACCAATTAGCGTTTGCCAGCAGAAAACAAAAAGGGTCCTGCTAAAATGCATTCAAAACCTTAAAGTCCATAGAGAATATCCAGAGAACACAAACACACACAGAGGCTGTAGCAAGATCTGGGATTGAGATAGCTACAAATCACCAGATAGTTTTGTTTTCATCCAGGAGTATCTGGACAAATTGTTGTGGATTTCGGGTGAAATTTAACCAAAAATCACCGTGATAATGGTTTTGGAGGAAAGCACAATCTTCCTGTTCGGCAAATGTATCCAATGTAATGTTCACAGAAAGAAATATCATGTTTTCTCAGGTTTCTGAAGCTTTCTTCCTAGAAAACTCGAATGTGTGGAGTATTTGACTCCAGGTGGAACCAATTAGCGTTTGCCAGCAGAAAACAAAAAGGGTGCTGCTAAAATGCATTCAAAACCTTAAAGTCCATAGAGAATATCCAGAAAACACAAACACACACAGAGGCTGTAGCAAGATTTGGGATTGAGATACTTAAAAATCACCAGATAGTTTTGTTTTCATCCAGGAGTATGTGGACAAATTGTTGTGGATTTCGGGTGAAATTTAACCAAAAATCACCGTGAAAGTGGTTTTGGAGAAAAGCATAATCTTCCTGTTCGGGAAATGCATCCAATGTCATGTTTACAGAAAGAAATATCATGTTTTCTCAGGTTTCTGAAGCTTTCTTCCTAGAAAACTCGAATGTGTGGAGGATTTGAGTCCAGGTGGAACCAATTAGCGTTTGCCAGCAGAAAACAAAAAGGGTCCTGCTAAAATGCATTCAAAACCTTAATGTCCATAGAGAATATCCAGAAAACACAAACACACACAGAAGCTGTAGCAAGATCTGGGATTGAGATAGCTACAAATCACCAGATAGTTTGGTTTTCATCCAGGAGGATCTGGACAAATTGTTGTGGATTTCGGGTGAAATTTAACCAAAAATCACCGTGAAAGTGGTCTTGGAGAAAAGCACAATCTTCCTGTTCGGCAAATGTATCCAATGTCATGTTTACAGAAAGAAATATCATGTTTTCTCAGGTTTCTGAAGCTTTCTTCCTAGAAAACTCGAATGTGTGGAGTATTTGACTCCAGGTGGAACCAATTAGCGTTTGCCAGCAGAAAACAAAAAGGGTCCTGCTAAAATGCATTCAAAACCTTAATGTCCATAGAGAATATCCAGAAAACACAAACACACACAAAGGCTGTAGGAAGATCTGGGATTGAGATAGCTACAAATCACCAGATAGTTTTGTTTTCATCCAGGAGTATCGGGACAAATTGTTGTGGATTTCGGGTGAAATTTAACCAAAAATCACCGTGATAATGGTTTTGGAGGAAAGCACAATCTTCCTGTTCGGGAAATGTATCCAATGTCATGTTTACAGAAAGAAATATCATGTTTTCTCAGGTTTCTGAAGCTTTCTTCCTAGAAAACTCGAATGTGTGGAGTATTTGACTCCAGGTGGAACCAATTAGCGTTTGCCAGCAGAAAACAAAAAGGGTCCTGCTAAAATGCATTCAAAACCTTAAAGTCCATAGAGAATATCCTGAAAACACAAACACACACAGAGGCTGTAGGAAGATCTGGGATTGAGATAGCTACAAATCACCAGATAGTTTTGTTTTCATCCAGGAGTATCTGGACAAATTGTTGTGGATTTCTGGTGAAATTTAACCAAAAATCACCGTGAAAGTGGTTTTGGAGAAAAGCACAATCTTCCTGTTCGGCAAATGCATCCAATGTCATGTTTACAGAAAGAAATATCATGTTTTCTCAGGTTTCTGAAGCTTTCTTCCTAGAAAACTCGCATGTGTGGAGGATTTGACTCCAGGTGGAACCAATTAGCGTTTGCCAGCAGAAAACAAAAAGGGTCCTGCTAAAATGCATTCAAAACCTTAATGTCCATAGAGAATATCTAGAAAACACAAACACACACAGAGGCTGTAGCAAGATCTGGGATTGAGATAGCTACAAATCACCAGATAGTTTGGTTTTCATCCAGGAGGATCTGGACAAATTGTTGTGGATTTCGGGTGAAATTTAACCAAAAATCACCGTGAAAGTGGTTTTGGAGGAAAGCACAATCTTCCTGTTCGGCAAATGTATCCAATGTCATGTTTACAGAAAGAAATATCATGTTTTCTCAGGTTTCTGAAGCTTTCTTCCTAGAAAACTCGAATGTGTGGAGGATTTGAGTCCAGGTGGAACCAATTAGCGTTTGCCAGCAGAAAACAAAAAGGGTCCTGCTAAAATGCATTCAAAACCTTAAAGTCCATAGAGAATATCCAGAAAACACAAACACACACAGAGGCTGTAGCAAGATCTGTGATTGAGATAGCTACAAATCACCAGATAGTTTGGTTTTCATCCAGGAGTATCGGGACAAATTGTTGTGGATTTCGGGTGAAATTTAACCAAAAATCACCGTGATAATGGTTTTGGAGGAAAGCACAATCTTCCTGTTCGGCAAATGTATCCAATGTCATGTTTACACAAAGCAATATCATGTTTTCTCAGGTTTCTGAAGCTTTCTTCCTAGAAAACTCGCATGTGTGGAGGATTTGACTCCAGGTGGAACCAATTAGCGTTTGCCAGCAGAAAACAAAAAGGGTCCTGCTAAAATGCATTCAAAACCTTAAAGTCCATAGAGAATATCCAGAAAACACAAACACACACAAAGGCTGTAGGAAGATCTGGGATTGAGATAGCTACAAATCACCAGATAGTTTTGTTTTCATCCAGGAGTATCTGGACAAATTGTTGTGGATTTCGGGTGAAATTTAACCAAAAATCACCGTGAAAGTGGTTTTGGAGAAAAGCACAATCTTCCTGTTCGGGAAATGCATCCAATGTCATGTTTACAGAAAGAAATATCATGTTTTCTCAGGTTTCTGAAGCTTTCTTCCTAGAAAACTCGCATGTGTGGAGGATTTGAGTCCAGGTGGAACCAATTAGCGTTTGCCAGCAGAAAACAAAAAGGGTCCTGCTAAAATGCATTCAAAACCTTAATGTCCATAGAGAACATCCAGAAAACACAAACACACACAGAGGCTGTAGCAAGATCTGGGATTGAGATAGCTACAAATCACCAGATAGTTTGGTTTTCATCCAGGAGTATCTGGACAAATTGTTGTGGATTTCGGCTGAAATTTAACCAAAAATCACCGTGAAAGTGGTTTTGGAGAAAAGCATAATCTTCCTGTTCGGGAAATGCATCCAATGTCATGTTTACAGAAAGAAATATCATGTTTTCTCAGGTTTCTGAAGCTTTCTTCCTAGAAAACTCGCATGTGTGGAGGATTTGAGTCCAGGTGGAACCAATTAGCGTTTGCCAGCAGAAAACAAAAAGGGTCCTGCTAAAATGCATTCAAAACCTTAATGTCCATAGAGAATATCCAGAAAACACAAACACACACAGAGGCTGTAGCAAGATCTGGGATTGAGATAGCTACAAATCACCAGATAGTTTGGTTTTCATCCAGGAGGATCTGGACAAATTGTTGTGGATTTCGGGTGAAATTTAAGCAAAAATCACCGTGAAAGTGGTTTTGGAGAAAAGCACAATCTTCCTGTTCGGGAAATGTATCCAATGTCATGTTTACAGAAAGAAATATCATGTTTTCTCAGGTTTCTGAAGCTTTCTTCCTAGAAAACTCGAATGTGTGGAGGATTTGAGTCCAGGTGGAACCAATTAGCGTTTTCCAGCTGAAAACAAAAAGGGTCCTGTAAAATGCATTCAAAACCTTAAAGTCCATAGAGAATATCCAGAAAACACAAACACACACAGAGGCTGTAGCAAGATCTGGGATTGAGATAGCTACAAATCACCAGATAGTTTTGTTTTCATCCAGGAGTATCTGGACAAATTGTTGTGGATTTCGGGTGAAATTTAACCAAAAATCACCGTGAAAGTGGTTTTGGAGAAAAGCACAATCTTCCTGTTCGGGAAATGCATCCAATGTCATGTTTACAGAAAGAAATATCATGTTTTCTCAGGTTTCTGAAGCTTTCTTCCTAGAAAACTCGAATGTGTGGAGTATTTGACTCCAGGTGGAACCATTAAGCTTTTGCCAGCAGAAAACAAAAAGGGTCCTGCTAAAATGCATTCAAAACCTTAATGTCCATAGAGAATATCCAGAAAACACAAACACACACAGAGGCTGTAGCAAGATCTGGGATTGAGATAGCTACAAATCACCAGATAGTTTGGTTTTCTTCCAGGAGGATATGGACAAATTGTTGTGGATTTCGGGTGAAATTTAACCAAAAATCACCGTGAAAGTGGTTTTGGAGAAAAGCACAATCTTCCTGTTCGGCAAATGTATCCAATGTCATGTTTACAGAAAGAAATATCATGTTTTCTCAGGTTTCTGAAGCTTTCTTCCTAGAAAACTCGAATGTGTGGAGGATTTGAGTCCAGGTGGAACCAATTAGCGTTTGCCAGCAGAAAACAAAAAGGGTCCTGCTAAAATGCATTCAAAACCTTAAAGTCCATAGAGAATATCCAGAAAACACAAACACACACAGAGGCTGTAGCAAGATCTGTGATTGAGATAGCTACAAATCACCAGATAGTTTTGTTTTCATCCAGGAGTATCGGGACAAATTGTTGTGGATTTCGGGTGAAATTTAACCAAAAATCACCGTGATAATGGTTTTGGAGGAAAGCACAATCTTCCTGTTCGGCAAATGTATCCAATGTCATGTTTACACAAAGCAATATCATGTTTTCTCAGGTTTCTGAAGCTTTCTTCCTAGAAAACTCGAATGTGTGGAGTATTTGACTCCAGGTGGAACCAATTAGCGTTTGCCAGCAGAAAACAAAAAGGGTCCTGCTAAAATGCATTCAAAACCTTAAAGTCCATAGAGAATATCCAGAAAACACAAACACACACAAAGGCTGTAGGAAGATCTGGGATTGAGATAGCTACAAATCACCAGATAGTTTTGTTTTCATCCAGGAGTATCTGGACAAATTGTTGTGGATTTCGGGTGAAATTTAACCAAAAATCACCGTGAAAGTCGTTTTGGAGAAAAGCACAATCTTCCTGTTCGGGAAATGCATCCAATGTCATGTTTACAGAAAGAAATATCATGTTTTCTCAGGTTTCTGAAGCTTTCTTCCTAGAAAACTCGCATGTGTGGAGGATTTGACTCCAGGTGGAACCAATTAGCGTTTGCCAGCAGAAAACAAAAAGGGTCCTGCTAAAATGCATTCAAAACCTTAATGTCCATAGAGAATATCCAGAAAACACAAACACACACAGAGGCTGTAGCAAGATCTGGGATTGAGATAGCTACAAATCACCAGATAGTTTGGTTTTCATCCAGGAGTATCGGGACAAATTGTTGTGGATTTCGGGTGAAATTTAACCAAAAATCACCGTGAAAGTGGTTTTGGAGAAAAGCACAATCTTCCTGTTCGGCAAATGTATCCAATGTCATGTTTACACAAAGAAATATCATGTTTTCTCAGGTTTCTGAAGCTTTCTTCCTAGAAAACTCGAATGTGTGGAGAATTTGAGTCCAGGTGGAACCAATTAGCGTTTGCCAGCAGAAAACAAAAAGGGTCCTGCTAAAATGCATTCAAAACCTTAAAGTCCATAGAGAATATCCAGAAAACACAAACACACACAGAGGCTGTAGCAAGATCTGGGATTGAGATAGCTACAAATCACCAGATAGTTTTGTTTTCATCCAGGAGTATCTGGACAAATTGTTGTGGATTTCGGGTGAAATTTAACCAAAAATCACCGTGATAATGGTTTTGGAGGAAAGCACAATCTTCCTGTTCGGCAAATGTATCCAATGTCATGTTTACAGAAAGAAATATCATGTTTTCTCAGGTTTCTGAAGCTTTCTTCCTAGAAAACTCGCATGTGTGGAGGATTTGACTCCAGGTGGAACCAATTAGCGTTTGCCAGCAGAAAACAAAAAGGGTCCTGCTAAAATGCATTCAAAACCTTAAAGTCCATAGAGAATATCCAGAAAACACAAACACACACAGAGGCTGTAGCCAGATCTGGGATTGAGATAGCTACAAATCACCAGATAGTTTGGTTTTCATCCAGGAGTATCTGGACAAATTGTTGTGGATTTCGGGTGAAATTTAACCAAAAATCACCGTGAAAGTGGTTTTGGAGAAAAGCACAATCTTCCTGTTCGGCAAATGTATCCAATGTCATGTTTACACAAAGAAATATCATGTTTTCTCAGGTTTCTGAAGCTTTCTTCCTAGAAAACTCGAATGTGTGGAGGATTTGAGTCCAGGTGGAACCAATTAGCGTTTGCCAGCAGAAAACAAAAAGGGTCCTGCTAAAATGCATTCAAAACCTTAAAGTCCATAGAGAATATCCAGAGAACACAAACACACACAGAGGCTGTAGGAAGATCTGGGATTGAGATAGCTACAAATCACCAGATAGTTTTGTTTTCATCCAGGAGTATCTGGACAAATTGTTGTGGATTTCGGGTGAAATTTAACCAAAAATCACCGTGATAATGGTTTTGGAGGAAAGCACAATCTTCCTGTTCGGCAAATGTATCCAATGTAATGTTCACAGAAAGAAATATCATGTTTTCTCAGGTTTCTGAAGCTTTCTTCCTAGAAAACTCGAATGTGTGGAGTATTTGACTCCAGGTGGAACCAATTAGCGTTTGCCAGCAGAAAACAAAAAGGGTGCTGCTAAAATGCATTCAAAACCTTAAAGTCCATAGAGAATATCCAGAAAACACAAACAGACACAGAGGCTGTAGCAAGATTTGGGATTGAGATACTTAAAAATCACCAGATAGTTTTGTTTTCATCCAGGAGTATGTGGACAAATTGTTGTGGATTTCGGGTGAAATTTAACCAAAAATCACCGTGAAAGTGGTTTTGGAGAAAAGCATAATCTTCCTGTTCGGGAAATGCATCCAATGTCATGTTTACAGAAAGAAATATCATGTTTTCTCAGGTTTCTGAAGCTTTCTTCCTAGAAAACTCGCATGTGTGGAGGATTTGAGTCCAGGTGGAACCAATTAGCGTTTGCCAGCAGAAAACAAAAAGGGTCCTGCTAAAATGCATTCAAAACCTTAATGTCCATAGAGAATATCCAGAAAACACAAACACACACAGAGGCTGTAGCAAGATCTGGGATTGAGATAGCTACAAATCACCAGATAGTTTGGTTTTCATCCAGGAGGATCTGGACAAATTGTTGTGGATTTCGGGTGAAATTTAACCAAAAATCACCGTGAAAGTGGTTTTGGAGAAAAGCACAATCTTCCTGTTCGGCAAATGTATCCAATGTCATGTTTACAGAAAGAAATATCATGTTTTCTCAGGTTTCTGAAGCTTTCTTCCTAGAAAACTCGAATGTGTGGAGTATTTGACTCCAGGTGGAACCAATTAGCGTTTGCCAGCAGAAAACAAAAAGGGTCCTGCTAAAATGCATTCAAAACCTTAAAGTCCATAGAGAATATCCAGAAAACACAAACACACACAAAGGCTGTAGGAAGATCTGGGATTGAGATAGCTACAAATCACCAGATAGTTTTGTTTTCATCCAGGAGTATCGGGACAAATTGTTGTGGATTTCGGGTGAAATTTAACCAAAAATCACCGTGATAATGGTTTTGGAGGAAAGCACAATCTTCCTGTTCGGGAAATGTATCCAATGTCATGTTTACAGAAAGAAATATCATGTTTTCTCAGGTTTCTGAAGCTTTCTTCCTAGAAAACTCGAATGTGTGGAGTATTTGACTCCAGGTGGAACCAATTAGCGTTTGCCAGCAGAAAACAAAAAGGGTCCTGCTAAAATGCATTCAAAACCTTAAAGTCCATAGAGAATATCCTGAAAACACAAACACACACAGAGGCTGTAGGAAGATCTGGGATTGAGATAGCTACAAATCACCAGATAGTTTTGTTTTCATCCAGGAGTATCTGGACAAATTGTTGTGGATTTCTGGTGAAATTTAACCAAAAATCACCGTGAAAGTGGTTTTGGAGAAAAGCACAATCTTCCTGTTCGGCAAATGCATCCAATGTCATGTTTACAGAAAGAAATATCATGTTTTCTCAGGTTTCTGAAGCTTTCTTCCTAGAAAACTCGCATGTGTGGAGGATTTGACTCCAGGTGGAACCAATTAGCGTTTGCCAGCAGAAAACAAAAAGGGTCCTGCTAAAATGCATTCAAAACCTTAAAGTCCATAGAGAATATCCAGAAAACACAAACACACACAGAGGCTGTAGCAAGATCTGTGATTGAGATAGCTACAAATCACCAGATAGTTTGGTTTTCATCCAGGAGTATCGGGACAAATTGTTGTGGATTTCGGGTGAAATTTAACCAAAAATCACCGTGATAATGGTTTTGGAGGAAAGCACAATCTTCCTGTTCGGCAAATGTATCCAATGTCATGTTTACACAAAGCAATATCATGTTTTCTCAGGTTTCTGAAGCTTTTTTCCTAGAAAACTCGCATGTGTGGAGGATTTGAGTCCAGGTGGAACCAATTAGCGTTTGCCAGCAGAAAACAAAAAGGGTCCTGCTAAAATGCATTCAAAACCTTAATGTCCATAGAGAACATCCAGAAAACACAAACACACACAGAGGCTGTAGCAAGATCTGGGATTGAGATAGCTACAAATCACCAGATAGTTTGGTTTTCATCCAGGAGTATCTGGACAAATTGTTGTGGATTTCGGCTGAAATTTAACCAAAAATCACCGTGAAAGTGGTTTTGGAGAAAAGCATAATCTTCCTGTTCGGGAAATGCATCCAATGTCATGTTTACAGAAAGAAATATCATGTTTTCTCAGGTTTCTGAAGCTTTCTTCCTAGAAAACTCGCATGTGTGGAGGATTTGAGTCCAGGTGGAACCAATTAGCGTTTGCCAGCAGAAAACAAAAAGGGTCCTGCTAAAATGCATTCAAAACCTTAATGTCCATAGAGAATATCCAGAAAACACAAACACACACAGAGGCTGTAGCAAGATCTGGGATTGAGATAGCTACAAATCACCAGATAGTTTGGTTTTCATCCAGGAGGATCTGGACAAATTGTTGTGGATTTCGGGTGAAATTTAAGCAAAAATCACCGTGAAAGTGGTTTTGGAGAAAAGCACAATCTTCCTGTTCGGCAAATGTATCCAATGTCATGTTTACAGAAAGAAATATCATGTTTTCTCAGGTTTCTGAAGCTTTCTTCCTAGAAAACTCGAATGTGTGGAGGATTTGAGTCCAGGTGGAACCAATTAGCGTTTTCCAGCTGAAAACAAAAAGGGTCCTGTAAAATGCATTCAAAACCTTAAAGTCCATAGAGAATATCCAGAAAACACAAACACACACAGAGGCTGTAGCAAGATCTGGGATTGAGATAGCTACAAATCACCAGATAGTTTGGTTTTCATCCAGGAGTATCGGGACAAATTGTTGTGGATTTCGGGTGAAATTTAACCAAAAATCACCGTGAAAGTGGTTTTGGAGAAAAGCATAATCTTCCTGTTCGGGAAATGCATCCAATGTCATGTTTACAGAAAGAAATATCATGTTTTCTCAGGTTTCTGAAGCTTTCTTCCTAGAAAACTCGAATGTGTGGAGGATTTGAGTCCAGGTGGAACCAATTAGCGTTTGCCAGCAGAAAACAAAAAGGGTCCTGCTAAAATGCATTCAAAACCTTAAAGTCCATAGAGAATATCCAGAGAACACAAACACACACAGAGGCTGTAGCAAGATCTGGGATTGAGATAGCTACAAATCACCAGATAGTTTTGTTTTCATCCAGGAGTATCTGGACAAATTGTTGTGGATTTCGGGTGAAATTTAACCAAAAATCACCGTGATAATGGTTTTGGAGAAAAGCACAATCTTCCTGTTCGGGAAATGCATCCAATGTCATGTTTACAGAAAGAAATATCATGTTTTCTCAGGTTTCTGAAGCTTTCTTCCTAGAAAACTCGAATGTGTGGAGTATTTGACTCCAGGTGGAACCAATTAGCGTTTGCCAGCAGAAAACAAAAAGGGTCCTGCTAAAATGCATTCAAAACCTTAAAGTCCATAGAGAATATCCAGAAAACACAAACACACACAGAGGCTGTAGGAAGATCTGGGATTGAGATAGCTACAAATCACCAGATAGTTTTGTTTTCATCCAGGAGTATCTGGACAAATTGTTGTGGATTTCGGGTGAAATTTAACCAAAAATCACCGTGAAAGTGGTTTTGGAGAAAAGCACAATCTTCCTGTTCGGGAAATGCATCCAATGTCATGTTTACAGAAAGAAATATCATGTTTTCTCAGGTTTCTGAAGCTTTCTTCCTAGAAAACTCGAATGTGTGGAGTATTTGACTCCAGGTGGAACCATTAAGCTTTTGCCAGCAGAAAACAAAAAGGGTCCTGCTAAAATGCATTCAAAACCTTAATGTCCATAGAGAATATCCAGAAAACACAAACACACACAGAGGCTGTAGCAAGATCTGGGATTGAGATAGCTACAAATCACCAGATAGTTTGGTTTTCTTCCAGGAGGATATGGACAAATTGTTGTGGATTTCGGGTGAAATTTAACCAAAAATCACCGAGAAAGTGGTTTTGGAGAAAAGCACAATCTTCTTGTTCGGCAAATGTATCCAATGTCATGTTTACAGAAAGAAATATCATGTTTTCTCAGGTTTCTGAAGCTTTCTTCCTAGAAAACTCGAATGTGTGGAGGATTTGAGTCCAGGTGGAACCAATTAGCGTTTGCCAGCAGAAAACAAAAAGGGTCCTGCTAAAATGCATTCAAAACCTTAAAGTCCATAGAGAATATCCAGAGAACACAAACACACACAGAGGCTGTAGCAAGATCTGTGATTGAGATAGCTACAAATCACCAGATAGTTTTGTTTTCATCCAGGAGTATCGGGACAAATTGTTGTGGATTTCGGGTGAAATTTAACCAAAAATCACCGTGATAATGGTTTTGGAGGAAAGCACAATCTTCCTGTTCGGCAAATGTATCCAATGTCATGTTTACACAAAGCAATATCATGTTTTCTCAGGTTTCTGAAGCTTTCTTCCTAGAAAACTCGAATGTGTGGAGTATTTGACTCCAGGTGGAACCAATTAGCGTTTGCCAGCAGAAAACAAAAAGGGTCCTGCTAAAATGCATTCAAAACCTTAAAGTCCATAGAGAATATCCAGAAAACACAAACACACACAAAGGCTGTAGGAAGATCTGGGATTGAGATAGCTACAAATCACCAGATAGTTTTGTTTTCATCCAGGAGTATCTGGACAAATTGTTGTGGATTTCGGGTGAAATTTAACCAAAAATCACCGTGAAAGTCGTTTTGGAGAAAAGCACAATCTTCCTGTTCGGGAAATGCATCCAATGTCATGTTTACAGAAAGAAATATCATGTTTTCTCAGGTTTCTGAAGCTTTCTTCCTAGAAAACTCGCATGTGTGGAGGATTTGACTCCAGGTGGAACCAATTAGCGTTTGCCAGCAGAAAACAAAAAGGGTCCTGCTAAAATGCATTCAAAACCTTAATGTCCATAGAGAATATCCAGAAAACACAAACACACACAGAGGCTGTAGCAAGATCTGGGATTGAGATAGCTACAAATCACCAGATAGTTTGGTTTTCATCCAGGAGTATCGGGACAAATTGTTGTGGATTTCGGGTGAAATTTAACCAAAAATCACCGTGATAATGGTTTTGGAGGAAAGCACAATCTTCCTGTTCGGCAAATGTATCCAATGTCATGTTTACAGAAAGAAATATCATGTTTTCTCAGGTTTCTGAAGCTTTCTTCCTAGAAAACTCGCATGTGTGGAGGATTTGACTCCAGGTGGAACCAATTAGCGTTTGCCAGCAGAAAACAAAAAGGGTCCTGCTAAAATGCATTCAAAACCTTAAAGTCCATAGAGAATATCCAGAAAACACAAACACCCACAGAGGCTGTAGCCAGATCTGGGATTGAGATAGCTACAAATCACCAGATAGTTTGGTTTTCATCCAGGAGTATCTGGACAAATTGTTGTGGATTTCGGGTGAAATTTAAGCAAAAATCACCGTGAAAGTGGTTTTGGAGAAAAGCACAATCTTCCTGTTCGGCAAATGTATCCAATGTCATGTTTACACAAAGAAATATCATGTTTTCTCAGGTTTCTGAAGCTTTCTTCCTAGAAAACTCGAATGTGTGGA
Organism: Oryctolagus cuniculus; assembly: GCF_964237555.1. NCBI lineage: Eukaryota > Metazoa > Chordata > Mammalia > Lagomorpha > Leporidae > Oryctolagus > Oryctolagus cuniculus. Next base: position 99,881 of record NW_027208222.1, on the reverse strand, counting down.
GGATTTGAGTCCAGGTGGAACCAATTAGCGTTTGCCAGCAGAAAACAAAAAGGGTCCTGCTAAAATGCATTCAAAACCTTAAAGTCCATAGAGAATATCCAGAGAACACAAACACACACAGAGGCTGTAGCAAGATCTGGGATTGAGATAGCTACAAATCACCAGATAGTTTTGTTTTCATCCAGGAGTATCTGGACAAATTGTTGTGGATTTCGGGTGAAATTTAACCAAAAATCACCGTGATAATGGTTTTGGAGGAAAGCACAATCTTCCTGTTCGGCAAATGTATCCAATGTAATGTTCACAGAAAGAAATATCATGTTTTCTCAGGTTTCTGAAGCTTTCTTCCTAGAAAACTCGAATGTGTGGAGTATTTGACTCCAGGTGGAACCAATTAGCGTTTGCCAGCAGAAAACAAAAAGGGTGCTGCTAAAATGCATTCAAAACCTTAAAGTCCATAGAGAATATCCAGAAAACACAAACACACACAGAGGCTGTAGCAAGATTTGGGATTGAGATACTTAAAAATCACCAGATAGTTTTGTTTTCATCCAGGAGTATGTGGACAAATTGTTGTGGATTTCGGGTGAAATTTAACCAAAAATCACCGTGAAAGTGGTTTTGGAGAAAAGCATAATCTTCCTGTTCGGGAAATGCATCCAATGTCATGTTTACAGAAAGAAATATCATGTTTTCTCAGGTTTCTGAAGCTTTCTTCCTAGAAAACTCGAATGTGTGGAGGATTTGAGTCCAGGTGGAACCAATTAGCGTTTGCCAGCAGAAAACAAAAAGGGTCCTGCTAAAATGCATTCAAAACCTTAATGTCCATAGAGAATATCCAGAAAACACAAACACACACAGAAGCTGTAGCAAGATCTGGGATTGAGATAGCTACAAATCACCAGATAGTTTGGTTTTCATCCAGGAGGATCTGGACAAATTGTTGTGGATTTCGGGTGAAATTTAACCAAAAATCACCGTGAAAGTGGTTTTGGAGAAAAGCACAATCTTCCTGTTCGGCAAATGTATCCAATGTCATGTTTACAGAAAGAAATATCATGTTTTCTCAGGTTTCTGAAGCTTTCTTCCTAGAAAACTCGAATGTGTGGAGTATTTGACTCCAGGTGGAACCAATTAGCGTTTGCCAGCAGAAAACAAAAAGGGTCCTGCTAAAATGCATTCAAAACCTTAAAGTCCATAGAGAATATCCAGAAAACACAAACACACACAAAGGCTGTAGGAAGATCTGGGATTGAGATAGCTACAAATCACCAGATAGTTTTGTTTTCATCCAGGAGTATCGGGACAAATTGTTGTGGATTTCGGGTGAAATTTAACCAAAAATCACCGTGATAATGGTTTTGGAGGAAAGCACAATCTTCCTGTTCGGGAAATGTATCCAATGTCATGTTTACAGAAAGAAATATCATGTTTTCTCAGGTTTCTGAAGCTTTCTTCCTAGAAAACTCGAATGTGTGGAGTATTTGACTCCAGGTGGAACCAATTAGCGTTTGCCAGCAGAAAACAAAAAGGGTCCTGCTAAAATGCATTCAAAACCTTAAAGTCCATAGAGAATATCCTGAAAACACAAACACACACAGAGGCTGTAGGAAGATCTGGGATTGAGATAGCTACAAATCACCAGATAGTTTTGTTTTCATCCAGGAGTATCTGGACAAATTGTTGTGGATTTCTGGTGAAATTTAACCAAAAATCACCGTGAAAGTGGTTTTGGAGAAAAGCACAATCTTCCTGTTCGGCAAATGCATCCAATGTCATGTTTACAGAAAGAAATATCATGTTTTCTCAGGTTTCTGAAGCTTTCTTCCTAGAAAACTCGCATGTGTGGAGGATTTGACTCCAGGTGGAACCAATTAGCGTTTGCCAGCAGAAAACAAAAAGGGTCCTGCTAAAATGCATTCAAAACCTTAATGTCCATAGAGAATATCTAGAAAACACAAACACACACAGAGGCTGTAGCAAGATCTGGGATTGAGATAGCTACAAATCACCAGATAGTTTGGTTTTCATCCAGGAGGATCTGGACAAATTGTTGTGGATTTCGGGTGAAATTTAACCAAAAATCACCGTGAAAGTGGTTTTGGAGGAAAGCACAATCTTCCTGTTCGGCAAATGTATCCAATGTCATGTTTACAGAAAGAAATATCATGTTTTCTCAGGTTTCTGAAGCTTTCTTCCTAGAAAACTCGAATGTGTGGAGGATTTGAGTCCAGGTGGAACCAATTAGCGTTTGCCAGCAGAAAACAAAAAGGGTCCTGCTAAAATGCATTCAAAACCTTAAAGTCCATAGAGAATATCCAGAAAACACAAACACACACAGAGGCTGTAGCAAGATCTGTGATTGAGATAGCTACAAATCACCAGATAGTTTGGTTTTCATCCAGGAGTATCGGGACAAATTGTTGTGGATTTCGGGTGAAATTTAACCAAAAATCACCGTGATAATGGTTTTGGAGGAAAGCACAATCTTCCTGTTCGGCAAATGTATCCAATGTCATGTTTACACAAAGCAATATCATGTTTTCTCAGGTTTCTGAAGCTTTCTTCCTAGAAAACTCGCATGTGTGGAGGATTTGACTCCAGGTGGAACCAATTAGCGTTTGCCAGCAGAAAACAAAAAGGGTCCTGCTAAAATGCATTCAAAACCTTAAAGTCCATAGAGAATATCCAGAAAACACAAACACACACAAAGGCTGTAGGAAGATCTGGGATTGAGATAGCTACAAATCACCAGATAGTTTTGTTTTCATCCAGGAGTATCTGGACAAATTGTTGTGGATTTCGGGTGAAATTTAACCAAAAATCACCGTGAAAGTGGTTTTGGAGAAAAGCACAATCTTCCTGTTCGGGAAATGCATCCAATGTCATGTTTACAGAAAGAAATATCATGTTTTCTCAGGTTTCTGAAGCTTTCTTCCTAGAAAACTCGCATGTGTGGAGGATTTGACTCCAGGTGGAACCAATTAGCGTTTGCCAGCAGAAAACAAAAAGGGTCCTGCTAAAATGCATTCAAAACCTTAATGTCCATAGAGAACATCCAGAAAACACAAACACACACAGAGGCTGTAGCAAGATCTGGGATTGAGATAGCTACAAATCACCAGATAGTTTGGTTTTCATCCAGGAGTATCTGGACAAATTGTTGTGGATTTCGGCTGAAATTTAACCAAAAATCACCGTGAAAGTGGTTTTGGAGAAAAGCACAATCTTCCTGTTCGGGAAATGCATCCAATGTCATGTTTACAGAAAGAAATATCATGTTTTCTCAGGTTTCTGAAGCTTTCTTCCTAGAAAACTCGCATGTGTGGAGGATTTGAGTCCAGGTGGAACCAATTAGCGTTTGCCAGCAGAAAACAAAAAGGGTCCTGCTAAAATGCATTCAAAACCTTAATGTCCATAGAGAATATCCAGAAAACACAAACACACACAGAGGCTGTAGCAAGATCTGGGATTGAGATAGCTACAAATCACCAGATAGTTTGGTTTTCTTCCAGGAGGATCTGGACAAATTGTTGTGGATTTCGGGTGAAATTTAACCAAAAATCACCGTGAAAGTGGTTTTGGAGAAAAGCACAATCTTCCTGTTCGGCAAATGTATCCAATGTCATGTTTACAGAAAGAAATATCATGTTTTCTCAGGTTTCTGAAGCTTTCTTCCTAGAAAACTCGAATGTGTGGAGTATTTGACTCCAGGTGGAACCAATTAGCGTTTGCCAGCAGAAAACAAAAAGGGTCCTGCTAAAATGCATTCAAAACCTTAAAGTCCATAGAGAATATCCAGAAAACACAAACACACACAAAGGCTGTAGGAAGATCTGGGATTGAGATAGCTACAAATCACCAGATAGTTTTGTTTTCATCCAGGAGTATCTGGACAAATTGTTGTGGATTTCGGGTGAAATTTAACCAAAAATCACCGTGAAAGTGGTTTTGGAGAAAAGCACAATCTTCCTGTTCGGCAAATGTATCCAATGTCATGTTTACAGAAAGAAATATCATGTTTTCTCAGGTTTCTGAAGCTTTCTTCCTAGAAAACTCGAATGTGTGGAGGATTTGAGTCCAGGTGGAACCAATTAGCGTTTGCCAGCAGAAAACAAAAAGGGTCCTGCTAAAATGCATTCAAAACCTTAAAGTCCATAGAGAATATCCAGAAAACACAAACACACACAGAGGCTGTAGCAAGATCTGGGATTGAGATAGCTACAAATCACCAGATAGTTTGGTTTTCATCCAGGAGTATCGGGACAAATTGTTGTGGATTTCGGGTGAAATTTAACCAAAAATCACCGTGAAAGTGGTTTTGGAGAAAAGCATAATCTTCCTGTTCGGGAAATGCATCCAATGTCATGTTTACAGAAAGAAATATCATGTTTTCTCAGGTTTCTGAAGCTTTCTTCCTAGAAAACTCGAATGTGTGGAGGATTTGAGTCCAGGTGGAACCAATTAGCGTTTGCCAGCAGAAAACAAAAAGGGTCCTGCTAAAATGCATTCAAAACCTTAAAGTCCATAGAGAATATCCAGAGAACACAAACACACACAGAGGCTGTAGCAAGATCTGGGATTGAGATAGCTACAAATCACCAGATAGTTTTGTTTTCATCCAGGAGTATCGGGACAAATTGTTGTGGATTTCGGGTGAAATTTAACCAAAAATCACCGTGATAATGGTTTTGGAGGAAAGCACAATCTTCCTGTTCGGCAAATGTATCCAATGTCATGTTTACAGAAAGAAATATCATGTTTTCTCAGGTTTCTGAAGCTTTCTTCCTAGAAAACTCGAATGTGTGGAGTATTTGAGTCCAGGTGGAACCAATTAGCGTTTGCCAGCAGAAAACAAAAAGGGTCCTGCTAAAATGCATTCAAAACCTTAAAGTCCATAGAGAATATCCAGAGAACACAAACACACACAGAGGCTGTAGCAAGATCTGGGATTGAGATAGCTACAAATCACCAGATAGTTTTGTTTTCATCCAGGAGTATCGGGACAAATTGTTGTGGATTTCGGGTGAAATTTAACCAAAAATCACCGTGATAATGGTTTTGGAGGAAAGCACAATCTTCCTGTTCGGCAAATGTATCCAATGTCATGTTTACAGAAAGAAATATCATGTTTTCTCAGGTTTCTGAAGCTTTCTTCCTAGAAAACTCGAATGTGTGGAGTATTTGACTCCAGGTGGAACCAATTAGCGTTTGCCAGCAGAAAACAAAAAGGGTCCTGCTAAAATGCATTCAAAACCTTAAAGTCCATAGAGAATATCCAGAGAACACAAACACACACAGAGGCTGTAGCAAGATCTGGGATTGAGATAGCTAAAAATCACCAGATAGTTTTGTTTTCATCCAGGAGTATCGGGACAAATTGTTGTGGATTTCGGGTGAAATTTAACCAAAAATCACCGTGAAAGTGGTTTTGGAGGAAAGCACAATCTTCCTGTTCGGCAAATGTATCCAATGTCATGTTTACAGAAAGAAATATCATGTTTTCTCAGGTTTCTGAAGCTTTCTTCCTAGAAAACTCGAATGTGTGGAGTATTTGACTCCAGGTGGAACCAATTAGCGTTTGCCAGCAGAAAACAAAAAGGGTCCTGCTAAAATGCATTCAAAACCTTAAAGTCCATAGAGAATATCCAGAAAACACAAACACACACAGAGGCTGTAGGAAGATCTGGGATTGAGATAGCTACAAATCACCAGATAGTTTTGTTTTCATCCAGGAGTATCTGGACAAATTGTTGTGGATTTCGGGTGAAATTTAACCAAAAATCACCGTGAAAGTGGTTTTGGAGAAAAGCACAATCTTCCTGTTCGGGAAATGCATCCAATGTCATGTTTACAGAAAGAAATATCATGTTTTCTCAGGTTTCTGAAGCTTTCTTCCTAGAAAACTCGCATGTGTGGAGGATTTGAGTCCAGGTGGAACCAATTAGCGTTTGCCAGCAGAAAACAAAAAGGGTCCTGCTAAAATGCATTCAAAACCTTAATGTCCATAGAGAATATCCAGAAAACACAAACACACACAGAGGCTGTAGGAAGATCTGGGATTGAGATAGCTACAAATCACCAGATAGTTTGGTTTTCATCCAGGAGTATCGGGACAAATTGTTGTGGATTTCGGGTGAAATTTAAGCAAAAATCTCCGTGAAAGTGGTTTTGGAGAAAAGCACAATCTTCCTGTTCGGCAAATGTATCCAATGTCATGTTTACAGAAAGAAATATCATGTTTTCTCAGGTTTCTGAAGCTTTCTTCCTAGAAAACTCGAATGTGTGGAGGATTTGAGTCCAGGTGGAACCAATTAGCGTTTGCCAGCAGAAAACAAAAAGGGTCCTGCTAAAATGCATTCAAAACCTTAAAGTCCATAGAGAATATCCAGAAAACACAAACACACACAGAGGCTGTAGCAAGATCTGGGATTGAGATAGCTACAAATCACCAGTTTGGTTTTCATCCAGGAGGATCTGGACAAATTGTTGTGGATTTCGGGTGAAATTTAACCAAAAATCACCGTGAAAGTGGTTTTGGAGAAAAGCACAATCTTCCTGTTCGGGAAATGCATCCAATGTCATGTTTACAGAAAGAAATATCATGTTTTCTCAGGTTTCTGAAGCTTTCTTCCTAGAAAACTCGAATATGTGGAGGATTTGAGTCCAGGTGGAACCAATTAGCGTTTGCCAGCAGAAAACAAAAAGGGTCCTGCTAAAATGCATTCAAAACCTTAAAGTCCATAGAGAATATCCAGAAAACACAAACACACACAGAGGCTGTAGCAAGATCTGTGATTGAGATAGCTACAAATCACCAGATAGTTTGGTTTTCATCCAGGAGTATCGGGACAAATTGTTGTGGATTTCGGGTGAAATTTAACCAAAAATCACCGTGAAAGTGGTTTTGGAGAAAAGCATAATCTTCCTGTTCGGGAAATGCATCCAATGTCATGTTTACAGAAAGAAATATCATGTTTTCTCAGGTTTCTGAAGCTTTCTTCCTAGAAAACTCGAATGTGTGGAGGATTTGAGTCCAGGTGGAACCAATTAGCGTTTGCCAGCAGAAAACAAAAAGGGTCCTGCTAAAATGCATTCAAAACCTTAAAGTCCATAGAGAATATCCAGAGAACACAAACACACACAGAGGCTGTAGCAAGATCTGGGATTGAGATAGCTACAAATCACCAGATAGTTTTGTTTTCATCCAGGAGTATCGGGACAAATTGTTGTGGATTTCGGGTGAAATTTAACCAAAAATCACCGTGATAATGGTTTTGGAGGAAAGCACAATCTTCCTGTTCGGGAAATGTATCCAATGTCATGTTTACAAAAAGAAATATCATGTTTTCTCAGGTTTCTGAAGCTTTCTTCCTAGAAAACTCGAATGTGTGGAGTATTTGACTCCAGGTGGAACCAATTAGCGTTTGCCAGCAGAAAACAAAAAGGGTCCTGCTAAAATGCATTCAAAACCTTAAAGTCCATAGAGAATATCCAGAAAACACAAACACACACAGAGGCTGTAGGAAGATCTGGGATTGAGATAGCTACAAATCACCAGATAGTTTTGTTTTCATCCAGGAGTATCTGGACAAATTGTTGTGGATTTCGGGTGAAATTTAACCAAAAATCACCGTGAAAGTGGTTTTGGAGAAAAGCACAATCTTCCTGTTCGGGAAATGCATCCAATGTCATGTTTACAGAAAGAAATATCATGTTTTCTCAGGTTTCTGAAGCTTTCTTCCTAGAAAACTCGCATGTGTGGAGGATTTGAGTCCAGGTGGAACCAATTAGCGTTTGCCAGCAGAAAACAAAAAGGGTCCTGCTAAAATGCATTCAAAACCTTAATGTCCATAGAGAATATCCAGAAAACACAAACACACACAGAGGCTGTAGCAAGATCTGGGATTGAGATAGCTACAAATCACCAGATAGTTTGGTTTTCATCCAGGAGTATCAGGACAAATTGTTGTGGATTTCGGGTGAAATTTAACCAAAAATCACCGTGAAAGTGGTTTTGGAGAAAAGCACAATCTTCCTGTTCGGCAAATGTATCCAATGTCATGTTTACAGAAAGAAATATCATGTTTTCTCAGGTTTCTGAAGCTTTCTTCCTAGAAAACTCGAATGTGTGGAGGATTTGAGTCCAGGTGGAACCAATTAGCGTTTGCCAGCAGAAAACAAAAAGGGTCCTGCTAAAATGCATTCAAAACCTTAAAGTCCATAGAGAATATCCAGAAAACACAAACACACACAGAGGCTGTAGCAAGATCTGGGATTGAGATAGCTACAAATCACCAGTTTGGTTTTCATCCAGGAGGATCTGGACAAATTGTTGTGGATTTCGGGTGAAATTTAACCAAAAATCACCGTGAAAGTGGTTTTGGAGAAAAGCACAATCTTCCTGTTCGGGAAATGCATCCAATGTCATGTTTACAGAAAGAAATATCATGTTTTCTCAGGTTTCTGAAGCTTTCTTCCTAGAAAACTCGAATATGTGGAGGATTTGAGTCCAGGTGGAACCAATTAGCGTTTGCCAGCAGAAAACAAAAAGGGTCCTGCTAAAATGCATTCAAAACCTTAAAGTCCATAGAGAATATCCAGAAAACACAAACACACACAGAGGCTGTAGCAAGATCTGTGATTGAGATAGCTACAAATCACCAGATAGTTTGGTTTTCATCCAGGAGTATCGGGACAAATTGTTGTGGATTTCGGGTGAAATTTAACCAAAAATCACCGTGAAAGTGGTTTTGGAGAAAAGCATAATCTTCCTGTTCGGGAAATGCATCCAATGTCATGTTTACAGAAAGAAATATCATGTTTTCTCAGGTTTCTGAAGCTTTCTTCCTAGAAAACTCGAATGTGTGGAGGATTTGAGTCCAGGTGGAACCAATTAGCGTTTGCCAGCAGAAAACAAAAAGGGTCCTGCTAAAATGCATTCAAAACCTTAAAGTCCATAGAGAATATCCAGAGAACACAAACACACACAGAGGCTGTAGCAAGATCTGGGATTGAGATAGCTACAAATCACCAGATAGTTTTGTTTTCATCCAGGAGTATCGGGACAAATTGTTGTGGATTTCGGGTGAAATTTAACCAAAAATCACCGTGATAATGGTTTTGGAGGAAAGCACAATCTTCCTGTTCGGGAAATGTATCCAATGTCATGTTTACAAAAAGAAATATCATGTTTTCTCAGGTTTCTGAAGCTTTCTTCCTAGAAAACTCGAATGTGTGGAGTATTTGACTCCAGGTGGAACCAATTAGCGTTTGCCAGCAGAAAACAAAAAGGGTCCTGCTAAAATGCATTCAAAACCTTAAAGTCCATAGAGAATATCCAGAAAACACAAACACACACAGAGGCTGTAGGAAGATCTGGGATTGAGATAGCTACAAATCACCAGATAGTTTTGTTTTCATCCAGGAGTATCTGGACAAATTGTTGTGGATTTCGGGTGAAATTTAACCAAAAATCACCGTGAAAGTGGTTTTGGAGAAAAGCACAATCTTCCTGTTCGGGAAATGCATCCAATGTCATGTTTACAGAAAGAAATATCATGTTTTCTCAGGTTTCTGAAGCTTTCTTCCTAGAAAACTCGCATGTGTGGAGGATTTGAGTCCAGGTGGAACCAATTAGCGTTTGCCAGCAGAAAACAAAAAGGGTCCTGCTAAAATGCATTCAAAACCTTAATGTCCATAGAGAATATCCAGAAAACACAAACACACACAGAGGCTGTAGCAAGATCTGGGATTGAGATAGCTACAAATCACCAGATAGTTTGGTTTTCATCCAGGAGTATCAGGACAAATTGTTGTGGATTTCGGGTGAAATTTAACCAAAAATCACCGTGAAAGTGGTTTTGGAGAAAAGCACAATCTTCCTGTTCGGCAAATGTATCCAATGTCATGTTTACAGAAAGAAATATCATGTTTTCTCAGGTTTCTGAAGCTTTCTTCCTAGAAAACTCGAATGTGTGGAGGATTTGAGTCCAGGTGGAACCAATTAGCGTTTGCCAGCAGAAAACAAAAAGGGTCCTGCTAAAATGCATTCAAAACCTTAAAGTCCATAGAGAATATCCAGAAAACACAAACACACACAGAGGCTGTAGCAAGATCTGGGATTGAGATAGCTACAAATCACCAGTTTGGTTTTCATCCAGGAGTATCAGGACAAATTGTTGTGGATTTCGGGTGAAATTTAACCAAAAATCACCGTGAAAGTGGTTTTGGAGAAAAGCACAATCTTCCTGTTCGGGAAATGCATCCAATGTCATGTTTACAGAAAGAAATATCATGTTTTCTCAGGTTTCTGAAGCTTTCTTCCTAGAAAACTCGAATGTGTGGAGGATTTGAGTCCAGGTGGAACCAATTAGCGTTTGCCAGCAGAAAACAAAAAGGGTCCTGCTAAAATGCATTCAAAACCTTAAAGTCCATAGAGAATATCCAGAGAACACAAACACACACAGAGGCTGTAGCAAGATCTGGGATTGAGATAGCTACAAATCACCAGATAGTTTGGTTTTCATCCAGGAGTATCGGGACAAATTGTTGTGGATTTCGGGTGAAATTTAACCAAAAATCACCGTGATAATGGTTTTGGAGGAAAGCACAATCTTCCTGTTCGGCAAATGTATCCAATGTCATGTTTACAGAAAGAAATATCATGTTTTCTCAGGTTTCTGAAGCTTTCTTCCTAGAAAACTCGAATGTGTGGAGTATTTGACTCCAGGTGGAACCAATTAGCGTTTGCCAGCAGAAAACAAAAAGGGTCCTGCTAAAATGCATTCAAAACCTTAAAGTCCATAGAGAATATCCAGAAAACACAAACACACACAGAGGCTGTAGGAAGATCTGGGATTGAGATAGCTACAAATCACCAGATAGTTTTGTTTTCATCCAGGAGTATCTGGACAAATTGTTGTGGATTTCGGGTGAAATTTAACCAAAAATCACCGTGAAAGTGGTTTTGGAGAAAAGCACAATCTTCCTGTTCGGGAAATGCATCCAATGTCATGTTTACAGAAAGAAATATCATGTTTTCTCAGGTTTCTGAAGCTTTCTTCCTAGAAAACTCGAATGTGTGGAGGATTTGAGTCCAGGTGGAACCAATTAGCGTTTGCCAGCAGAAAACAAAAAGGGTCCTGCTAAAATGCATTCAAAACCTTAAAGTCCATAGAGAATATCCAGGAAACACAAACACACACAGAGGCTGTAGCAAGATCTGGGATTGAGATAGCTACAAATCACCAGATAGTTTGGTTTTCATCCAGGAGTATCTGGACAAATTGTTGTGGATTTCGGGTGAAATTTAACCAAAAATCACCGTGAAAGTGGTTTTGGAGAAAAGCATAATCTTCCTGTTCGGGAAATGCATCCAATGTCATGTTTACAGAAAGAAATATCATGTTTTCTCAGGTTTCTGAAGCTTTCTTCCTAGAAAACTCGAATGTGTGTAGGATTTGAGTCCAGGTGGAACCAATTAGCGTTTGCCAGCAGAAAACAAAAAGGGTCCTGCTAAAATGCATTCAAAACCTTAAAGTCCATAGAGAATATCCAGAGAACACAAACAAACACAGAGGCTGTAGCAAGATCTGGGATTGAGATAGCTACAAATCACCAGATAGTTTTGTTTTCATCCAGGAGTATCTGGACAAATTGTTGTGGATTTCGGGTGAAATTTAACCAAAAATCACCGTGAAAGTGGTTTTGGAGAAAAGCATAATCTTCCTGTTCGGGAAATGCATCCAATGTCATGTTTACAGAAAGAAATATCATGTTTTCTCAGGTTTCTGAAGCTTTCTTCCTAGAAAACTCGAATGTGTGTAGGATTTGAGTCCAGGTGGAACCAATTAGCGTTTGCCAGCAGAAAACAAAAAGGGTCCTGCTAAAATGCATTCAAAACCTTAAAGTCCATAGAGAATATCCAGAGAACACAAACAAACACAGAGGCTGTAGCAAGCTCTGGGATTGAGATAGCTACAAATCACCAGATAGTTTTGTTTTCATCCAGGAGTATCGGGACAAATTGTTGTGGATTTCGGGTGAAATTTAACCAAAAATCACCGTGATAATGGTTTTGGAGGAAAGCACAATCTTCCTGTTCGGGAAATGCATCCAATGTCATGTTTACAGAAAGAAATATCATGTTTTCTCAGGTTTCTGAAGCTTTCTTCCTAGAAAACTCGCATGTGTGGAGGATTTGACTCCAGGTGGAACCAATTAGCGTTTGCCAGCAGAAAACAAAAAGGGTCCTGCTAAAATGCATTCAAAACCTTAATGTCCATAGAGAATATCTAGAAAACACAAACACACACAGAGGCTGTAGCAAGATCTGGGATTGAGATAGCTACAAATCACCAGATAGTTTGGTTTTCATCCAGGAGGATCTGGACAAATTGTTGTGGATTTCGGGTGAAATTTAACCAAAAATCACCGTGAAAGTGGTTTTGGAGGAAAGCACAATCTTCCTGTTCGGCAAATGTATCCAATGTCATGTTTACAGAAAGAAATATCATGTTTTCTCAGGTTTCTGAAGCTTTCTTCCTAGAAAACTCGAATGTGTGGAGGATTTGAGTCCAGGTGGAACCAATTAGCGTTTGCCAGCAGAAAACAAAAAGGGTCCTGCTAAAATGCATTCAAAACCTTAAAGTCCATAGAGAATATCCAGAAAACACAAACACACACAGAGGCTGTAGCAAGATCTGTGATTGAGATAGCTACAAATCACCAGATAGTTTGGTTTTCATCCAGGAGTATCGGGACAAATTGTTGTGGATTTCGGGTGAAATTTAACCAAAAATCACCGTGATAATGGTTTTGGAGGAAAGCACAATCTTCCTGTTCGGCAAATGTATCCAATGTCATGTTTACACAAAGCAATATCATGTTTTCTCAGGTTTCTGAAGCTTTCTTCCTAGAAAACTCGCATGTGTGGAGGATTTGACTCCAGGTGGAACCAATTAGCGTTTGCCAGCAGAAAACAAAAAGGGTCCTGCTAAAATGCATTCAAAACCTTAAAGTCCATAGAGAATATCCAGAAAACACAAACACACACAAAGGCTGTAGGAAGATCTGGGATTGAGATAGCTACAAATCACCAGATAGTTTTGTTTTCATCCAGGAGTATCTGGACAAATTGTTGTGGATTTCGGGTGAAATTTAACCAAAAATCACCGTGAAAGTGGTTTTGGAGAAAAGCACAATCTTCCTGTTCGGGAAATGCATCCAATGTCATGTTTACAGAAAGAAATATCATGTTTTCTCAGGTTTCTGAAGCTTTCTTCCTAGAAAACTCGCATGTGTGGAGGATTTGAGTCCAGGTGGAACCAATTAGCGTTTGCCAGCAGAAAACAAAAAGGGTCCTGCTAAAATGCATTCAAAACCTTAATGTCCATAGAGAACATCCAGAAAACACAAACACACACAGAGGCTGTAGCAAGATCTGGGATTGAGATAGCTACAAATCACCAGATAGTTTGGTTTTCATCCAGGAGTATCTGGACAAATTGTTGTGGATTTCGGCTGAAATTTAACCAAAAATCACCGTGAAAGTGGTTTTGGAGAAAAGCATAATCTTCCTGTTCGGGAAATGCATCCAATGTCATGTTTACAGAAAGAAATATCATGTTTTCTCAGGTTTCTGAAGCTTTCTTCCTAGAAAACTCGCATGTGTGGAGGATTTGAGTCCAGGTGGAACCAATTAGCGTTTGCCAGCAGAAAACAAAAAGGGTCCTGCTAAAATGCATTCAAAACCTTAATGTCCATAGAGAATATCCAGAAAACACAAACACACACAGAGGCTGTAGCAAGATCTGGGATTGAGATAGCTACAAATCACCAGATAGTTTGGTTTTCATCCAGGAGGATCTGGACAAATTGTTGTGGATTTCGGGTGAAATTTAACCAAAAATCACCGTGAAAGTGGTTTTGGAGAAAAGCACAATCTTCCTGTTCGGCAAATGTATCCAATGTCATGTTTACAGAAAGAAATATCATGTTTTCTCAGGTTTCTGAAGCTTTCTTCCTAGAAAACTCGAATGTGTGGAGTATTTGACTCCAGGTGGAACCAATTAGCGTTTGCCAGCAGAAAACAAAAAGGGTCCTGCTAAAATGCATTCAAAACCTTAAAGTCCATAGAGAATATCCAGAAAACACAAACACACACAAAGGCTGTAGGAAGATCTGGGATTGAGATAGCTACAAATCACCAGATAGTTTGGTTTTCATCCAGGAGTATCTGGACAAATTGTTGTGGATTTCGGGTGAAATTTAACCAAAAATCACCGTGAAAGTGGTTTTGGAGAAAAGCACAATCTTCCTGTTCGGCAAATGTATCCAATGTCATGTTTACAGAAAGAAATATCATGTTTTCTCAGGTTTCTGAAGCTTTCTTCCTAGAAAACTCGAATGTGTGGAGGATTTGAGTCCAGGTGGAACCAATTAGCGTTTGCCAGCAGAAAACAAAAAGGGTCCTGCTAAAATGCATTCAAAACCTTAAAGTCCATAGAGAATATCCAGAAAACACAAACACACACAGAGGCTGTAGCAAGATCTGTGATTGAGATAGCTACAAATCACCAGATAGTTTGGTTTTCATCCAGGAGTATCGGGACAAATTGTTGTGGATTTCGGGTGAAATTTAACCAAAAATCACCGTGAAAGTGGTTTTGGAGAAAAGCATAATCTTCCTGTTCGGGAAATGCATCCAATGTCATGTTTACAGAAAGAAATATCATGTTTTCTCAGGTTTCTGAAGCTTTCTTCCTAGAAAACTCGAATGTGTGGAGGATTTGAGTCCAGGTGGAACCAATTAGCGTTTGCCAGCAGAAAACAAAAAGGGTCCTGCTAAAATGCATTCAAAACCTTAAAGTCCATAGAGAATATCCAGAGAACACAAACACACACAGAGGCTGTAGCAAGATCTGGGATTGAGATAGCTACAAATCACCAGATAGTTTTGTTTTCATCCAGGAGTATCGGGACAAATTGTTGTGGATTTCGGGTGAAATTTAACCAAAAATCACCGTGATAATGGTTTTGGAGGAAAGCACAATCTTCCTGTTCGGCAAATGTATCCAATGTCATGTTTACAGAAAGAAATATCATGTTTTCTCAGGTTTCTGAAGCTTTCTTCCTAGAAAACTCGAATGTGTGGAGTATTTGAGTCCAGGTGGAACCAATTAGCGTTTGCCAGCAGAAAACAAAAAGGGTCCTGCTAAAATGCATTCAAAACCTTAAAGTCCATAGAGAATATCCAGAGAACACAAACACACACAGAGGCTGTAGCAAGATCTGGGATTGAGATAGCTACAAATCACCAGATAGTTTTGTTTTCATCCAGGAGTATCGGGACAAATTGTTGTGGATTTCGGGTGAAATTTAACCAAAAATCACCGTGATAATGGTTTTGGAGGAAAGCACAATCTTCCTGTTCGGCAAATGTATCCAATGTCATGTTTACAGAAAGAAATATCATGTTTTCTCAGGTTTCTGAAGCTTTCTTCCTAGAAAACTCGAATGTGTGGAGTATTTGACTCCAGGTGGAACCAATTAGCGTTTGCCAGCAGAAAACAAAAAGGGTCCTGCTAAAATGCATTCAAAACCTTAAAGTCCATAGAGAATATCCAGAGAACACAAACACACACAGAGGCTGTAGCAAGATCTGGGATTGAGATAGCTAAAAATCACCAGATAGTTTTGTTTTCATCCAGGAGTATCGGGACAAATTGTTGTGGATTTCGGGTGAAATTTAACCAAAAATCACCGTGAAAGTGGTTTTGGAGGAAAGCACAATCTTCCTGTTCGGCAAATGTATCCAATGTCATGTTTACAGAAAGAAATATCATGTTTTCTCAGGTTTCTGAAGCTTTCTTCCTAGAAAACTCGAATGTGTGGAGTATTTGACTCCAGGTGGAACCAATTAGCGTTTGCCAGCAGAAAACAAAAAGGGTCCTGCTAAAATGCATTCAAAACCTTAAAGTCCATAGAGAATATCCAGAAAACACAAACACACACAGAGGCTGTAGGAAGATCTGGGATTGAGATAGCTACAAATCACCAGATAGTTTTGTTTTCATCCAGGAGGATCTGGACAAATTGTTGTGGATTTCGGGTGAAATTTAACCAAAAATCACCGTGAAAGTGGTTTTGGAGAAAAGCACAATCTTCCTGTTCGGGAAATGCATCCAATGTCATGTTTACAGAAAGAAATATCATGTTTTCTCAGGTTTCTGAAGCTTTCTTCCTAGAAAACTCGCATGTGTGGAGGATTTGAGTCCAGGTGGAACCAATTAGCGTTTGCCAGCAGAAAACAAAAAGGGTCCTGCTAAAATGCATTCAAAACCTTAATGTCCATAGAGAATATCCAGAAAACACAAACACACACAGAGGCTGTAGGAAGATCTGGGATTGAGATAGCTACAAATCACCAGATAGTTTGGTTTTCATCCAGGAGTATCGGGACAAATTGTTGTGGATTTCGGGTGAAATTTAAGCAAAAATCACCGTGAAAGTGGTTTTGGAGAAAAGCACAATCTTCCTGTTCGGCAAATGTATCCAATGTCATGTTTACAGAAAGAAATATCATGTTTTCTCAGGTTTCTGAAGCTTTCTTCCTAGAAAACTCGAATGTGTGGAGGATTTGAGTCCAGGTGGAACCAATTAGCGTTTGCCAGCAGAAAACAAAAAGGGTCCTGCTAAAATGCATTCAAAACCTTAAAGTCCATAGAGAATATCCAGAAAACACAAACACACACAGAGGCTGTAGCAAGATCTGGGATTGAGATAGCTACAAATCACCAGTTTGGTTTTCATCCAGGAGGATCTGGACAAATTGTTGTGGATTTCGGGTGAAATTTAACCAAAAATCACCGTGAAAGTGGTTTTGGAGAAAAGCGCAATCTTCCTGTTCGGGAAATGCATCCAATGTCATGTTTACAGAAAGAAATATCATGTTTTCTCAGGTTTCTGAAGCTTTCTTCCTAGAAAACTCGAATATGTGGAGGATTTGAGTCCAGGTGGAACCAATTAGCGTTTGCCAGCAGAAAACAAAAAGGGTCCTGCTAAAATGCATTCAAAACCTTAAAGTCCATAGAGAATATCCAGAAAACACAAACACACACAGAGGCTGTAGCAAGATCTGTGATTGAGATAGCTACAAATCACCAGATAGTTTGGTTTTCATCCAGGAGTATCGGGACAAATTGTTGTGGATTTCGGGTGAAATTTAACCAAAAATCACCGTGAAAGTGGTTTTGGAGAAAAGCATAATCTTCCTGTTCGGGAAATGCATCCAATGTCATGTTTACAGAAAGAAATATCATGTTTTCTCAGGTTTCTGAAGCTTTCTTCCTAGAAAACTCGAATGTGTGGAGGATTTGAGTCCAGGTGGAACCAATTAGCGTTTGCCAGCAGAAAACAAAAAGGGTCCTGCTAAAATGCATTCAAAACCTTAAAGTCCATAGAGAATATCCAGAGAACACAAACACACACAGAGGCTGTAGCAAGATCTGGGATTGAGATAGCTACAAATCACCAGATAGTTTTGTTTTCATCCAGGAGTATCGGGACAAATTGTTGTGGATTTCGGGTGAAATTTAACCAAAAATCACCGTGATAATGGTTTTGGAGGAAAGCACAATCTTCCTGTTCGGGAAATGTATCCAATGTCATGTTTACAAAAAGAAATATCATGTTTTCTCAGGTTTCTGAAGCTTTCTTCCTAGAAAACTCGAATGTGTGGAGTATTTGACTCCAGGTGGAACCAATTAGCGTTTGCCAGCAGAAAACAAAAAGGGTCCTGCTAAAATGCATTCAAAACCTTAAAGTCCATAGAGAATATCCAGAAAACACAAACACACACAGAGGCTGTAGGAAGATCTGGGATTGAGATAGCTACAAATCACCAGATAGTTTTGTTTTCATCCAGGAGTATCTGGACAAATTGTTGTGGATTTGGGGTGAAATTTAACCAAAAATCACCGTGAAAGTGGTTTTGGAGAAAAGCACAATCTTCCTGTTCGGGAAATGCATCCAATGTCATGTTTACAGAAAGAAATATCATGTTTTCTCAGGTTTCTGAAGCTTTCTTCCTAGAAAACTCGCATGTGTGGAGGATTTGAGTCCAGGTGGAACCAATTAGCGTTTGCCAGCAGAAAACAAAAAGGGTCCTGCTAAAATGCATTCAAAACCTTAATGTCCATAGAGAATATCCAGAAAACACAAACACACACAGAGGCTGTAGCAAGATCTGGGATTGAGATAGCTACAAATCACCAGATAGTTTGGTTTTCATCCAGGAGTATCGGGACAAATTGTTGTGGATTTCGGGTGAAATTTAACCAAAAATCACCGTGAAAGTGGTTTTGGAGAAAAGCACAATCTTCCTGTTCGGCAAATGTATCCAATGTCATGTTTACAGAAAGAAATATCATGTTTTCTCAGGTTTCTGAAGCTTTCTTCCTAGAAAACTCGAATGTGTGGAGGATTTGAGTCCAGGTGGAACCAATTAGCGTTTGCCAGCAGAAAACAAAAAGGGTCCTGCTAAAATGCATTCAAAACCTTAAAGTCCATAGAGAATATCCAGAAAACACAAACACACACAGAGGCTGTAGCAAGATCTGGGTTTGAGATAGCTACAAATCACCAGTTTGGTTTTCATCCAGGAGGATCTGGACAAATTGTTGTGGATTTCGGGTGAAATTTAACCAAAAATCACCGTGAAAGTGGTTTTGGAGAAAAGCACAATCTTCCTGTTCGGGAAATGCATCCAATGTCATGTTTACAGAAAGAAATATCATGTTTTCTCAGGTTTCTGAAGCTTTCTTCCTAGAAAACTCGAATGTGTGGAGGATTTGAGTCCAGGTGGAACCAATTAGCGTTTGCCAGCAGAAAACAAAAAGGGTCCTGCTAAAATGCATTCAAAACCTTAAAGTCCATAGAGAATATCCAGAGAACACAAACACACACAGAGGCTGTAGCAAGATCTGGGATTGAGATAGCTACAAATCACCAGATAGTTTGGTTTTCATCCAGGAGTATCGGGACAAATTGTTGTGGATTTCGGGTGAAATTTAACCAAAAATCACCGTGATAATGGTTTTGGAGGAAAGCACAATCTTCCTGTTCGGCAAATGTATCCAATGTCATGTTTACAGAAAGAAATATCATGTTTTCTCAGGTTTCTGAAGCTTTCTTCCTAGAAAACTCGAATGTGTGGAGTATTTGACTCCAGGTGGAACCAATTAGCGTTTGCCAGCAGAAAACAAAAAGGGTCCTGCTAAAATGCATTCAAAACCTTAAAGTCCATAGAGAATATCCAGAAAACACAAACACACACAGAGGCTGTAGGAAGATCTGGGATTGAGATAGCTACAAATCACCAGATAGTTTTGTTTTCATCCAGGAGTATCTGGACAAATTGTTGTGGATTTCGGGTGAAATTTAACCAAAAATCACCGTGAAAGTGGTTTTGGAGAAAAGCACAATCTTCCTGTTCGGGAAATGCATCCAATGTCATGTTTACAGAAAGAAATATCATGTTTTCTCAGGTTTCTGAAGCTTTCTTCCTAGAAAACTCGAATGTGTGGAGGATTTGAGTCCAGGTGGAACCAATTAGCGTTTGCCAGCAGAAAACAAAAAGGGTCCTGCTAAAATGCATTCAAAACCTTAAAGTCCATAGAGAATATCCAGAAAACACAAACACACACAGAGGCTGTAGCAAGATCTGGGATTGAGATAGCTACAAATCACCAGATAGTTTGGTTTTCATCCAGGAGGATCTGGACAAATTGTTGTGGATTTCGGGTGAAATTTAACCAAAAATCACCGTGAAAGTGGTTTTGGAGAAAAGCATAATCTTCCTGTTCGGGAAATGCATCCAATGTCATGTTTACAGAAAGAAATATCATGTTTTCTCAGGTTTCTGAAGCTTTCTTCCTAGAAAACTCGAATGTGTGGAGGATTTGAGTCCAGGTGGAACCAATTAGCGTTTGCCAGCAGAAAACAAAAAGGGTCCTGCTAAAATGCATTCAAAACCTTAAAGTCCATAGAGAATATCCAGAGAACACAAACAAACACAGAGGCTGTAGCAAGATCTGGGATTGAGATAGCTACAAATCACCAGATAGTTTTGTTTTCATCCAGGAGTATCTGGACAAATTGTTGTGGATTTCGGGTGAAATTTAACCAAAAATCACCGTGAAAGTGGTTTTGGAGAAAAGCATAATCTTCCTGTTCGGGAAATGCATCCAATGTCATGTTTACAGAAAGAAATATCATGTTTTCTCAGGTTTCTGAAGCTTTCTTCCTAGAAAACTTGAATGTGTGTAGGATTTGAGTCCAGGTGGAACCAATTAGCGTTTGCCAGCAGAAAACAAAAAGGGTCCTGCTAAAATGCATTCAAAACCTTAAAGTCCATAGAGAATATCCAGAGAACACAAACAAACACAGAGGCTGTAGCAAGCTCTGGGATTGAGATAGCTACAAATCACCAGATAGTTTTGTTTTCATCCAGGAGTATCGGGACAAATTGTTGTGGATTTCGGGTGAAATTTAACCAAAAATCACCGTGATAATGGTTTTGGAGGAAAGCACAATCTTCCTGTTCGGGAAATGCATCCAATGTCATGTTTACAGAAAGAAATATCATGTTTTCTCAGGTTTCTGAAGCTTTCTTCCTAGAAAACTCGAATGTGTGGAGTATTTGACTCCAGGTGGAACCAATTAGCGTTTGCCAGCAGAAAACAAAAAGGGTCCTGCTAAAATGCATTCAAAACCTTAAAGTCCATAGAGAATATCCAGAAAACACAAACACACACAGAGGCTGTAGGAAGATCTGGGATTGAGATAGCTACAAATCACCAGATAGTTTTGTTTTCATCCAGGAGTATCTGGACAAATTGTTGTGGATTTCTGGTGAAATTTAACCAAAAATCACCGTGAAAGTGGTTTTGGAGAAAAGCACAATCTTCCTGTTCGGGAAATGCATCCAATGTCATGTTTACAGAAAGAAATATCATGTTTTCTCAGGTTTCTGAAGCTTTCTTCCTAGAAAACTCGCATGTGTGGAGGATTTGAGTCCAGGTGGAACCAATTAGCGTTTGCCAGCAGAAAACAAAAAGGGTCCTGCTAAAATGCATTCAAAACCTTAAAGTCCATAGAGAATATCCAGAAAACACAAACACACACAAAGGCTGTAGGAAGATCTGGGATTGAGATAGCTACAAATCACCAGATAGTTTTGTTTTCATCCAGGAGTATCTGGACAAATTGTTGTGGATTTCGGGTGAAATTTAACCAAAAATCACCGTGAAAGTGGTTTTGGAGAAAAGCACAATCTTCCTGTTCGGGAAATGCATCCAATGTCATGTTTACAGAAAGAAATATCATGTTTTCTCAGGTTTCTGAAGCTTTCTTCCTAGAAAACTCGCATGTGTGGAGGATTTGACTCCAGGTGGAACCAATTAGCGTTTGCCAGCAGAAAACAAAAAGGGTCCTGCTAAAATGCATTCAAAACCTTAATGTCCATAGAGAATATCCAGAAAACACAAACACACACAGAGGCTGTAGCAAGATCTGGGATTGAGATAGCTACAAATCACCAGATAGTTTGGTTTTCATCCAGGAGGATCTGGACAAATTGTTGTGGATTTCGGGTGAAATTTAACCAAAAATCACCGTGAAAGTGGTTTTGGAGAAAAGCACAATCTTCCTGTTCGGCAAATGTATCCAATGTCATGTTTACAGAAGGAAATATCATGTTTTCTCAGGTTTCTGAAGCTTTCTTCCTAGAAAACTCGAATGTGTGGAGGATTTGAGTCCAGGTGGAACCAATTAGCGTTTGCCAGCAGAAAACAAAAAGGGTCCTGCTAAAATGCATTCAAAACCTTAAAGTCCATAGAGAATATCCAGAAAACACAAACACACACAGAGGCTGTAGCAAGATCTGGGATTGAGATAGCTACAAATCACCAGATAGTTTGGTTTTCATCCAGGAGTATCGGGACAAATTGTTGTGGATTTCGGGTGAAATTTAACCAAAAATCACCGTGAAAGTGGTTTTGGAGAAAAGCATAATCTTCCTGTTCGGGAAATGCATCCAATGTCATGTTTACAGAAAGAAATATCATGTTTTCTCAGGTTTCTGAAGCTTTCTTCCTAGAAAACTCGAATGTGTGGAGGATTTGAGTCCAGGTGGAACCAATTAGCGTTTGCCAGCAGAAAACAAAAAGGGTCCTGCTAAAATGCATTCAAAACCTTAAAGTCCATAGAGAATATCCAGAAAACACAAACACCCACAGAGGCTGTAGCAAGATCTGGGATTGAGATAGCTACAAATCACCAGATAGTTTGGTTTTCATCCAGGAGGATCTGGACAAATTGTTGAGGATTTCGGGTGAAATTTAACCAAAAATCACCGTGAAAGTGGTTTTGGAGAAAAGCACAATCTTCCTGTTCGGGAAATGTATCCAATGTCATGTTTACAGAAAGAAATATCATGTTTTCTCAGGTTTCTGAAGCTTTCTTCCTAGAAAACTCGAATGTGTGGAGGATTTGAGTCCAGGTGGAACCAATTAGCGTTTGCCAGCAGAAAACAAAAAGGGTCCTGCTAAAATGCATTCAAAACCTTAAAGTCCATAGAGAATATCCAGAAAACACAAACACACACAGAGGCTGTAGCAAGATCTGGGATTGAGATAGCTACAAATCACCAGATAGTTTGGTTTTCATCCAGGAGTATCGGGACAAATTGTTGTGGATTTCGGGTGAAATTTAACCAAAAATCACCGTGAAAGTGGTTTTGGAGAAAAGCATAATCTTCCTGTTCGGGAAATGCATCCAATGTCATGTTTACAGAAAGAAATATCATGTTTTCTCAGGTTTCTGAAGCTTTCTTCCTTGAAAACTCGAATGTGTGGAGGCTTTGAGTCCAGGTGGAACCAATTAGCGTTTGCCAGCAGAAAACAAAAAGGGTCCTGCTAAAATGCATTCAAAACCTTAAAGTCCATAGAGAATATCCAGAAAACACAAACACACACAGAGGCTGTAGGAAGATCTGGGATTGAGATAGCTACAAATCACCAGATAGTTTTGTTTTCATCCAGGAGTATCTGGACAAATTGTTGTGGATTTCGGGTGAAATTTAAACAAAAATCACCGTGAAAGTGGTTTTGGAGAAAAGCACAATCTTCCTGTTCGGGAAATGCATGCAATGTCATGTTTACAGAAAGAAATATCATGTTTTCTCAGGTTTCTGAAGCTTTCTTCCTAGAAAACTCGCATGTGTGGAGGATTTGAGTCCAGGTGGAACCAATTAGCGTTTGCCAGCAGAAAACAAAAAGGGTCCTGCTAAAATGCATTCAAAACCTTAATGTCCATAGAGAATATCCAGAAAACACAAACACACACAGAGGCTGTAGCAAGATCTGGGATTGAGATAGCTACAAATCACCAGATAGTTTGGTTTTCATCCAGGAGTATCGGGACAAATTGTTGTGGATTTCGGGTGAAATTTAAGCAAAAATCACCGTGAAAGTGGTTTTGGAGAAAAGCACAATCTTCCTGTTCGGCAAATGTATCCAATGTCATGTTTACAGAAAGAAATATCATGTTTTCTCAGGTTTCTGAAGCTTTCTTCCTAGAAAACTCGAATGTGTGGAGGATTTGAGTCCAGGTGGAACCAATTAGCGTTTGCCAGCAGAAAACAAAAAGGGTCCTGCTAAAATGCATTCAAAACCTTAAAGTCCATAGAGAATATCCAGAAAACACAAACACACACAGAGGCTGTAGCAAGATCTGGGATTGAGATAGCTACAAATCACCAGTTTGGTTTTCATCCAGGAGGATCTGGACAAATTGTTGTGGATTTCTGGTGAAATTTAACCAAAAATCACCGTGAAAGTGGTTTTGGAGAAAAGCACAATCTTCCTGTTCGGGAAATGCATCCAATGTCATGTTTACAGAAAGAAATATCATGTTTTCTCAGGTTTCTGAAGCTTTCTTCGTAGAAAACTCGAATGTGTGGAGGATTTGAGTC
Organism: Oryctolagus cuniculus; assembly: GCF_964237555.1. Lineage (NCBI taxonomy): Eukaryota > Metazoa > Chordata > Mammalia > Lagomorpha > Leporidae > Oryctolagus > Oryctolagus cuniculus. Next base: position 75,844 of record NW_027208222.1, on the reverse strand, counting down.
CAGGTGGAACCAATTAGCGTTTGCCAGCAGAAAACAAAAAGGGTCCTGCTAAAATGCATTCAAAACCTTAAAGTCCATAGAGAATATCCAGAAAACACAAACACACACAGAGGCTGTAGCAAGATCTGTGATTGAGATAGCTACAAATCACCAGATAGTTTGGTTTTCATCCAGGAGTATCGGGACAAATTGTTGTGGATTTCGGGTGAAATTTAACCAAAAATCACCGTGAAAGTGGTTTTGGAGAAAAGCATAATCTTCCTGTTCGGGAAATGCATCCAATGTCATGTTTACAGAAAGAAATATCATGTTTTCTCAGGTTTCTGAAGCTTTCTTCCTAGAAAACTCGAATGTGTGGAGGATTTGAGTCCAGGTGGAACCAATTAGCGTTTGCCAGCAGAAAACAAAAAGGGTCCTGCTAAAATGCATTCAAAACCTTAAAGTCCATAGAGAATATCCAGAGAACACAAACACACACAGAGGCTGTAGCAAGATCTGGGATTGAGATACTTACAAATCACCAGATAGTTTGGTTTTCATCCAGGAGTATCGGGACAAATTGTTGTGGATTTCGGGTGAAATTTAACCAAAAATCACCGTGATAATGGTTTTAGAGAAAAGCACAATCTTCCTGTTCGGCAAATGTATCCAATGTCATGTTTACAGAAAGAAATATCATGTTTTCTCAGGTTTCTGAAGCTTTCTTCCTAGAAAACTCGAATGTGTGGAGTATTTGACTCCAGGTGGAACCAATTAGCGTTTGCCAGCAGAAAACAAAAAGGGTCCTGCTAAAATGCATTCAAAACCTTAAAGTCCATAGAGAATATCCAGAAAACACAAACACACACAGAGGCTGTAGGAAGATCTGGGATTGAGATAGCTACAAATCACCAGATAGTTTTGTTTTCATCCAGGAGTATCTGGACAAATTGTTGTGGATTTCGGGTGAAATTTAACCAAAAATCACCGTGAAAGTGGTTTTGGAGAAAAGCACAATCTTCCTGTTCGGGAAATGCATCCAATGTCATGTTTACAGAAAGAAATATCATGTTTTCTCAGGTTTCTGAAGCTTTCTTCCTAGAAAACTCGCATGTGTGGAGGATTTGAGTCCAGGTGGAACCAATTAGCGTTTGCCAGCAGAAAACAAAAAGGGTCCTGCTAAAATGCATTCAAAACCTTAATGTCCATAGAGAATATCCAGAAAACACAAACACACACAGAGGCTGTAGCAAGATCTGGGATTGAGATAGCTACAAATCACCAGATAGTTTGGTTTTCATCCAGGAGTATCGGGACAAATTGTTGTGGATTTCGGGTGAAATTTAACCAAAAATCACCGTGAAAGTGGTTTTGGAGAAAAGCACAATCTTCCTGTTCGGCAAATGTATCCAATGTCATGTTTACACAAAGAAATATCATGTTTTCTCAGGTTTCTGAAGCTTTCTTCCTAGAAAACTCGAATGTGTGGAGGATTTGAGTCCAGGTGGAACCAATTAGCGTTTGCCAGCAGAAAACAAAAAGGGTCCTGCTAAAATGCATTCAAAACCTTAAAGTCCATAGAGAATATCCAGAAAACACAAACACACACAGAGGCTGTAGCAAGATCTGGGATTGAGATAGCTACAAATCACCAGTTTGGTTTTCATCCAGGAGGATCTGGACAAATTGTTGTGGATTTCGGGTGAAATTTAACCAAAAATCACCGGGAAAGTGGTTTTCGAGAAAAGCACAATCTTCCTGTTCGGGAAATGCATCCAATGTCATGTTTACAGAAAGAAATATCATGTTTTCTCAGGTTTCTGAAGCTTTCTTCCTAGAAAACTCGAATGTGTGGAGGATTTGAGTCCAGGTGGAACCAATTAGCGTTTGCCAGCAGAAAACAAAAAGGGTCCTGCTAAAATGCATTCAAAACCTTAAAGTCCATAGAGAATATCCAGAAAACACAAACACACACAGAGGCTGTAGCAAGATCTGTGATTGAGATAGCTACAAATCACCAGATAGTTTGGTTTTCATCCAGGAGTATCGGGACAAATTGTTGTGGATTTCGGGTGAAATTTAACCAAAAATCACCGTGAAAGTGGTTTTGGAGAAAAGCATAATCTTCCTGTTCGGGAAATGCATCCAATGTCATGTTTACAGAAAGAAATATCATGTTTTCTCAGGTTTCTGAAGCTTTCTTCCTAGAAAACTCGAATGTGTGGAGGATTTGAGTCCAGGTGGAACCAATTAGCGTTTGCCAGCAGAAAACAAAAAGGGTCCTGCTAAAATGCATTCAAAACCTTAAAGTCCATAGAGAATATCCAGAGAACACAAACACACAGAGGCTGTAGCAAGATCTGGGATTGAGATACTTACAAATCACCAGATAGTTTGGTTTTCATCCAGGAGTATCGGGACAAATTGTTGTGGATTTCGGGTGAAAATTAACCAAAAATCACCGTGATAATGGTTTTAGAGAAAAGCACAATCTTCCTGTTCGGCAAATGTATCCAATGTCATGTTTACAGAAAGAAATATCATGTTTTCTCAGGTTTCTGAAGCTTTCTTCCTAGAAAACTCGAATGTGTGGAGTATTTGAGTCCAGGTGGAACCAATTAGCGTTTGCCAGCAGAAAACAAAAAGGGTCCTGCTAAAATGCATTCAAAACCTTAAAGTCCATAGAGAATATCCAGAAAACACAAACACACACAGAGGCTGTAGGAAGATCTGGGATTGAGATAGCTACAAATCACCAGATAGTTTTGTTTTCATCCAGGAGTATCTGGACAAATTGTTGTGGATTTCGGGTGAAATTTAACCAAAAATCACCGTGAAAGTGGTTTTGGAGAAAAGCACAATCTTCCTGTTCGGCAAATGTATCCAATGTCATGTTTACAGAAAGAAATATCATGTTTTCTCAGGTTTCTGAAGCTTTCTTCCTAGAAAACTCGCATGTGTGGAGGATTTGAGTCCAGGTGGAACCAATTAGCGTTTGCCAGCAGAAAACAAAAAGGGTCCTGCTAAAATGCATTCAAAACCTTAAAGTCCATAGAGAATATCCAGAAAACACAAACACACACAGAGGCTGTAGCAAGATCTGGGATTGAGATAGCTACAAATCACCAGATAGTTTGGTTTTCATCCAGGAGGATCTGGACAAATTGTTGTGGATTTCGGGTGAAATTTAACCAAAAATCACCGGGAAAGTGGTTTTGGAGAAAAGCACAATCTTCCTGTTCGGCAAATGTATCCAATGTCATGTTTACAGAAAGAAATATCATGTTTTCTCAGGTTTCTGAAGCTTTCTTCCTAGAAAACTCGAATGTGTGGAGGATTTGAGTCCAGGTGGAACCAATTAGCGTTTGCCAGCAGAAAACAAAAAGGGTCCTGCTAAAATGCATTCAAAACCTTAAAGTCCATAGAGAATATCCAGAAAACACAAACACACACAGAGGCTGTAGCAAGATCTGTGATTGAGATAGCTACAAATCACCAGATATTTTGGTTTTCATCCAGGAGTATCGGGACAAATTGTTGTGGATTTCGGGTGAAATTAAACCAAAAATCACCGTGATAATGGTTTTGGAGGAAAGCACAATCTTCCTGTTCGGCAAATGTATCCAATGTCATGTTTACACAAAGCAATATCATGTTTTCTCAGGTTTCTGAAGCTTTCTTCCTAGAAAACTCGAATGTGTGGAGTATTTGACTCCAGGTGGAACCAATTAGCGTTTGCCAGCAGAAAACAAAAAGGGTCCTGCTAAAATGCATTCAAAACCTTAAAGTCCATAGAGAATATCCAGAAAACACAAACACACACAAAGGCTGTAGGAAGATCTGGGATTGAGATAGCTACAAATCACCAGATAGTTTTGTTTTCATCCAGGAGTATCTGGACAAATTGTTGTGGATTTCGGGTGAAATTTAACCAAAAATCACCGTGAAAGTGGTTTTGGAGAAAAGCACAATCTTCCTGTTCGGGAAATGCATCCAATGTCATGTTTACAGAAAGAAATATCATGTTTTCTCAGGTTTCTGAAGCTTTCTTCCTAGAAAACTCGCATGTGTGGAGGATTTGACTCCAGGTGGAACCAATTAGCGTTTGCCAGCAGAAAACAAAAAGGGTCCTGCTAAAATGCATTCAAAACCTTAATGTCCATAGAGAATATCCAGAAAACACAAACACACACAGAGGCTGTAGCAAGATCTGGGATTGAGATAGCTACAAATCACCAGATAGTTTGGTTTTCATCCAGGAGTATCGGGACAAATTGTTGTGGATTTCGGGTGAAATTTAACCAAAAATCACCGTGAAAGTGGTTTTGGAGAAAAGCACAATCTTCCTGTTCGGCAAATGTATCCAATGTCATGTTTACACAAAGAAATATCATGTTTTCTCAGGTTTCTGAAGCTTTCTTCCTAGAAAACTCGAATGTGTGGAGGATTTGAGTCCAGGTGGAACCAATTAGCGTTTGCCAGCAGAAAACAAAAAGGGTCCTGCTAAAATGCATTCAAAACCTTAAAGTCCATAGAGAATATCCAGAAAACACAAACACACACAGAGGCTGTAGCAAGATCTGGGATTGAGATAGCTACAAATCACCAGATAGTTTTGTTTTCATCCAGGAGTATCTGGACAAATTGTTGTGGATTTCGGGTGAAATTTAACCAAAAATCACCGTGAAAGTGGTTTTGGAGGAAAGCACAATCTTCCTGTTCGGCAAATGTATCCAATGTCATGTTTACAGAAAGAAATATCATGTTTTCTCAGGTTTCTGAAGCTTTCTTCCTAGAAAACTCGCATGTGTGGAGGATTTGACTCCAGGTGGAACCAATTAGCGTTTGCCAGCAGAAAACAAAAAGGGTCCTGCTAAAATGCATTCAAAACCTTAAAGTCCATAGAGAATATCCAGAAAACACAAACACACACAGAGGCTGTAGCAAGATCTGGGATTGAGATAGCTACAAATCACCAGATAGTTTGGTTTTCATCCAGGAGTATCTGGACAAATTGTTGTGGATTTCGGGTGAAATTTAACCAAAAATCACCGTGAAAGTGGTTTTGGAGAAAAGCATAATCTTCCTGTTCGGGAAATGCATCCAATGTCATGTTTACAGAAAGAAATATCATGTTTTCTCAGGTTTCTGAAGCTTTCTTCCTAGAAAACTCGAATGTGTGGAGGATTTGAGTCCAGGTGGAACCAATTAGCGTTTGCCAGCAGAAAACAAAAAGGGTCCTGCTAAAATGCATTCAAAACCTTAAAGTCCATAGAGAATATCCAGAGAACACAAACACACACAGAGGCTGTAGCAAGATCTGGGATTGAGATACTTACAAATCACCAGATAGTTTGGTTTTCATCCAGGAGTATCGGGACAAATTGTTGTGGATTTCGGGTGAAATTTAACCAAAAATCACCGTGATAATGGTTTTAGAGAAAAGCACAATCTTCCTGTTCGGCAAATGTATCCAATGTCATGTTTACAGAAAGAAATATCATGTTTTCTCAGGTTTCTGAAGCTTTCTTCCTAGAAAACTCGAATGTGTGGAGTATTTGACTCCAGGTGGAACCAATTAGCGTTTGCCAGCAGAAAACAAAAAGGGTCCTGCTAAAATGCATTCAAAACCTTAAAGTCCATAGAGAATATCCAGAAAACACAAACACACACAGAGGCTGTAGGAAGATCTGGGATTGAGATAGCTACAAATCACCAGATAGTTTGGTTTTCATCCAGGAGTATCTGGACAAATTGTTGTGGATTTCGGGTGAAATTTAACCAAAAATCACCGTGAAAGTGGTTTTGGAGAAAAGCACAATCTTCCTGTTCGGGAAATGCATCCAATGTCATGTTTACAGAAAGAAATATCATGTTTTCTCAGGTTTCTGAAGCTTTCTTCCTAGAAAACTCGCATGTGTGGAGGATTTGAGTCCAGGTGGAACCAATTAGCGTTTGCCAGCAGAAAACAAAAAGGGTCCTGCTAAAATGCATTCAAAACCTTAAAGTCCATAGAGAATATCCAGAAAACACAAACACACACAGAGGCTGTAGCAAGATCTGGGATTGAGATAGCTACAAATCACCAGATAGTTTGGTTTTCATCCAGGAGGATCTGGACAAATTGTTGTGGATTTCGGGTGAAATTTAACCAAAAATCACCGGGAAAGTGGTTTTGGAGAAAAGCACAATCTTCCTGTTCGGCAAATGTATCCAATGTCATGTTTACAGAAAGAAATATCATGTTTTCTCAGGTTTCTGAAGCTTTCTTCCTAGAAAACTCGAATGTGTGGAGGATTTGAGTCCAGGTGGAACCAATTAGCGTTTGCCAGCAGAAAACAAAAAGGGTCCTGCTAAAATGCATTCAAAACCTTAAAGTCCGTAGAGAATATCCAGAAAACACAAACACACACAGAGGCTGTAGCAAGATCTGTGATTGAGATAGCTACAAATCACCAGATAGTTTGGTTTTCATCCAGGAGTATCGGGACAAATTGTTGTGGATTTCGGGTGAAATTAAACCAAAAATCACCGTGATAATGGTTTTGGAGGAAAGCACAATCTTCCTGTTCGGCAAATGTATCCAATGTCATGTTTACACAAAGCAATATCATGTTTTCTCAGGTTTCTGAAGCTTTCTTCCTAGAAAACTCGAATGTGTGGAGTATTTGACTCCAGGTGGAACCAATTAGCGTTTGCCAGCAGAAAACAAAAAGGGTCCTGCTAAAATGCATTCAAAACCTTAAAGTCCATAGAGAATATCCAGAAAACACAAACACACACAAAGGCTGTAGGAAGATCTGGGATTGAGATAGCTACAAATCACCAGATAGTTTTGTTTTCATCCAGGAGTATCTGGACAAATTGTTGTGGATTTCGGGTGAAATTTAACCAAAAATCACCGTGAAAGTGGTTTTGGAGAAAAGCACAATCTTCCTGTTCGGGAAATGCATCCAATGTCATGTTTACAGAAAGAAATATCATGTTTTCTCAGGTTTCTGAAGCTTTCTTCCTAGAAAACTCGCATGTGTGGAGGATTTGACTCCAGGTGGAACCAATTAGCGTTTGCCAGCAGAAAACAAAAAGGGTCCTGCTAAAATGCATTCAAAACCTTAATGTCCATAGAGAATATCCAGAAAACACAAACACACACAGAGGCTGTAGCAAGATCTGGGATTGAGATAGCTACAAATCACCAGATAGTTTGGTTTTCATCCAGGAGTATCGGGACAAATTGTTGTGGATTTCGGGTGAAATTTAACCAAAAATCACCGTGAAAGTGGTTTTGGAGAAAAGCACAATCTTCCTGTTCGGCAAATGTATCCAATGTCATGTTTACACAAAGAAATATCATGTTTTCTCAGGTTTCTGAAGCTTTCTTCCTAGAAAACTCGAATGTGTGGAGGATTTGAGTCCAGGTGGAACCAATTAGCGTTTGCCAGCAGAAAACAAAAAGGGTCCTGCTAAAATGCATTCAAAACCTTAAAGTCCATAGAGAATATCCAGAAAACACAAACACACACAGAGGCTGTAGCAAGATCTGGGATTGAGATAGCTACAAATCACCAGATAGTTTTGTTTTCATCCAGGAGTATCTGGACAAATTGTTGTGGATTTCGGGTGAAATTTAACCAAAAATCACCGTGAAAGTGGTTTTGGAGAAAAGCACAATCTTCCTGTTCGGGAAATGCATCCAATGTCATGTTTACAGAAAGAAATATCATGTTTTCTCAGGTTTCTGAAGCTTTCTTCCTAGAAAACTCGCATGTGTGGAGGATTTGACTCCAGGTGGAACCAATTAGCGTTTGCCAGCAGAAAACAAAAAGGGTCCTGCTAAAATGCATTCAAAACCTTAATGTCCATAGAGAATATCCAGAAAACACAAACACACACAGAGGCTGTAGCAAGATCTGGGATTGAGATAGCTACAAATCACCAGATAGTTTGGTTTTCATCCAGGAGTATCGGGACAAATTGTTGTGGATTTCGGGTGAAATTTAACCAAAAATCACCGTGAAAGTGGTTTTGGAGAAAAGCACAATCTTCCTGTTCGGCAAATGTATCCAATGTCATGTTTACACAAAGAAATATCATGTTTTCTCAGGTTTCTGAAGCTTTCTTCCTAGAAAACTCGAATGTGTGGAGGATTTGAGTCCAGGTGGAACCAATTAGCGTTTGCCAGCAGAAAACAAAAAGGGTCCTGCTAAAATGCATTCAAAACCTTAAAGTCCATAGAGAATATCCAGAAAACACAAACACACACAGAGGCTGTAGCAAGATCTGGGATTGAGATAGCTACAAATCACCAGATAGTTTTGTTTTCATCCAGGAGTATCTGGACAAATTGTTGTGGATTTCGGGTGAAATTTAACCAAAAATCACCGTGAAAGTGGTTTTGGAGGAAAGCACAATCTTCCTGTTCGGCAAATGTATCCAATGTCATGTTTACAGAAAGAAATATCATGTTTTCTCAGGTTTCTGAAGCTTTCTTCCTAGAAAACTCGCATGTGTGGAGGATTTGACTCCAGGTGGAACCAATTAGCGTTTGCCAGCAGAAAACAAAAAGGGTCCTGCTAAAATGCATTCAAAACCTTAAAGTCCATAGAGAATATCCAGAAAACACAAACACACACAGAGGTTGTAGCAAGATCTGGGATTGAGATAGCTACAAATCACCAGATAGTTTGGTTTTCATCCAGGAGTATCGGGACAAATTGTTGTGGATTTCGGGTGAAATTTAACCAAAAATCACCGTGAAAGTGGTTTTGGAGAAAAGCACAATCTTCCTGTTCGGCAAATGTATCCAATGTCATGTTTACAGAAAGAAATATCATGTTTTCTCAGGTTTCTGAAGCTTTCTTCCTAGAAAACTCGAATGTGTGGAGGATTTGAGTCCAGGTGGAACCAATTAGCGTTTGCCAGCAGAAAACAAAAAGGGTCCTGCTAAAATGCATTCAAAACCTTAAAGTCCATAGAGAATATCCAGAAAACACAAACACACACAGAGGCTGTAGCAAGATCTGTGATTGAGATAGCTACAAATCACCAGATAGTTTGGTTTTCATCCAGGAGTATCTGGACAAATTGTTGTGGATTTCTGGTGAAATTTAACCAAAAATCACCGTGAAAGTGGTTTTGGAGAAAAGCACAATCTTCCTGTTCGGGAAATGCATCCAATGTCATGTTTACAGAAAGAAATATCATGTTTTCTCAGGTTTCTGAAGCTTTCTTCCTAGAAAACTCGCATGTGTGGAGGATTTGAGTCCAGGTGGAACCAATTAGCGTTTGCCAGCAGAAAACAAAAAGGGTCCTGCTAAAATGCATTCAAAACCTTAAAGTCCATAGAGAATATCCAGAGAACACAAACACACACAGAGGCTGTAGCAAGATCTGGGATTGAGATAGCTACAAATCACCAGATAGTTTTGTTTTCATCCAGGAGTATCTGGACAAATTGTTGTGGATTTCGGGTGAAATTTAACCAAAAATCACCGTGAAAGTGGTTTTGGAGAAAAGCACAATCTTCCTGTTCGGCAAATGTATCCAATGTCATGTTTACAGAAAGAAATATCATGTTTTCTCAGGTTTCTGAAGCTTTCTTCCTAGAAAACTCGAATGTGTGGAGTATTTGAGTCCAGGTGGAACCAATTAGCGTTTGCCAGCAGAAAACAAAAAGGGTCCTGCTAAAATGCATTCAAAACCTTAAAGTCCATAGAGAATATCCAGAAAACACAAACACACACAGAGGCTGTAGCAAGATCTGTGATTGAGATAGCTACAAATCACCAGATAGTTTGGTTTTCATCCAGGAGTATCGGGACAAATTGTTGTGGATTTCGGGTGAAATTTAACCAAAAATCACCGTGATAATGGTTTTGGAGGAAAGCACAATCTTCCTGTTCGGCAAATGTATCCAATGTCATGTTTACACAAAGCAATATCATGTTTTCTCAGGTTTCTGAAGCTTTCTTCCTAGAAAACTCGCATGTGTGGAGGATTTGAGTCCAGGTGGAACCAATTAGCGTTTGCCAGCAGAAAACAAAAAGGGTCCTGCTAAAATGCATTCAAAACCTTAAAGTCCATAGAGAATATCCAGAAAACACAAACACACAAAGGCTGTAGGAAGATCTGGGATTGAGATAGCTACAAATCACCAGATAGTTTGGTTTTCATCCAGGAGGATCTGGACAAATTGTTGTGGATTTCGGGTGAAATTTAACCAAAAATCACCGTGAAAGTGGTTTTGGAGAAAAGCACAATCTTCCTGTTCGGGAAATGCATCCAATGTCATGTTTACAGAAAGAAATATCATGTTTTCTCAGGTTTCTGAAGCTTTCTTCCTAGAAAACTCGAATGTGTGGAGTATTTGACTCCAGGTGGAACCAATTAGCGTTTGCCAGCAGAAAACAAAAAGGGTCCTGCTAAAATGCATTCAAAACCTTAATGTCCATAGAGAACATCCAGAAAACACAAACACACACAGAGGCTGTAGCAAGATCTGGGATTGAGATAGCTACAAATCACCAGATAGTTTGGTTTTCATCCAGGAGTATCTGGACAAATTGTTGTGGATTTCGGGTGAAATTTAACCAAAAATCACCGTGAAAGTGGTTTTGGAGAAAAGCATAATCTTCCTGTTCGGGAAATGCATCCAATGTCATGTTTACAGAAAGAAATATCATGTTTTCTCAGGTTTCTGAAGCTTTCTTCCTAGAAAACTCGCATGTGTGGAGGATTTGAGTCCAGGTGGAACCAATTAGCGTTTGCCAGCAGAAAACAAAAAGGGTCCTGCTAAAATGCATTCAAAACCTTAATGTCCATAGAGAATATCCAGAAAACACAAACACACACAGAGGCTGTAGGAAGATCTGGGATTGAGATAGCTACAAATCACCAGATAGTTTGGTTTTCATCCAGGAGGATCTGGACAAATTGTTGTGGATTTCGGGTGAAATTTAACCAAAAATCACCGTGAAAGTGGTTTTGGAGAAAAGCACAATCTTCCTGTTCGGCAAATGTATCCAATGTCATGTTTACAGAAAGAAATATCATGTTTTCTCAGGTTTCTGAAGCTTTCTTCCTAGAAAACTCGAATGTGTGGAGTATTTGACTCCAGGTGGAACCAATTAGCGTTTGCCAGCAGAAAACAAAAAGGGTCCTGCTAAAATGCATTCAAAACCTTAAAGTCCATAGAGAATATCCAGAAAACACAAACACACACAAAGGCTGTAGGAAGATCTGGGATTGAGATAGCTACAAATCACCAGATAGTTTTGTTTTCATCCAGGAGTATCGGGACAAATTGTTGTGGATTTCGGGTGAAATTTAACCAAAAATCACCGTGAAAGTGGTTTTGGAGAAAAGCACAATCTTCCTGTTCGGGAAATGCATCCAATGTCATGTTTACAGAAAGAAATATCATGTTTTCTCAGGTTTCTGAAGCTTTCTTCCTAGAAAACTCGCATGTGTGGAGGATTTGAGTCCAGGTGGAACCAATTAGCGTTTGCCAGCAGAAAACAAAAAGGGTCCTGCTAAAATGCATTCAAAACCTTAATGTCCATAGAGAATATCCAGAAAACACAAACACACACAGAGGCTGTAGCAAGATCTGGGATTGAGATAGCTACAAATCACCAGATAGTTTGGTTTTCATCCAGGAGTATCTGGACAAATTGTTGTGGATTTCGGGTGAAATTTAACCAAAAATCACCGTGAAAGTGGTTTTGGAGAAAAGCACAATCTTCCTGTTCGGCAAATGTATCCAATGTCATGTTTATAGAAAGAAATATCATGTTTTCTCAGGTTTCTGAAGCTTTCTTCCTAGAAAACTCGAATGTGTGGAGGATTTGAGTCCAGGTGGAACCAATTAGCGTTTGCCAGCAGAAAACAAAAAGGGTCCTGCTAAAATGCATTCAAAACCTTAAAGTCCATAGAGAATATCCAGAAAACACAAACACACACAGAGGCTGTAGCAAGATCTGGGATTGAGATAGCTACAAATCACCAGATAGTTTGGTTTTCATCCAGGAGGATCTGGACAAATTGTTGTGGATTTCGGGTGAAATTTAACCAAAAATCACCGTGAAAGTGGTTTTGGAGAAAAGCACAATCTTCCTGTTCGGCAAATGTATCCAATGTCATGTTTACAGAAAGAAATATCATGTTTTCTCAGGTTTCTGAAGCTTTCTTCCTAGAAAACTCGCATGTGTGGAGGATTTGAGTCCAGGTGGAACCAATTAGCGTTTGCCAGCAGAAAACAAAAAGGGTCCTGCTAAAATGCATTCAAAACCTTAAAGTCCATAGAGAATATCCAGAAAACACAAACACACACAGAGGCTGTAGCAAGATCTGTGATTGAGATAGCTACAAATCACCAGATAGTTTGGTTTTCATCCAGGAGTATCGGGACAAATTGTTGTGGATTTCGGGTGAAATTTAACCAAAAATCACCGTGAAAGTGGTTTTGGAGAAAAGCATAATCTTCCTGTTCGGGAAATGCATCCAATGTCATGTTTACAGAAAGAAATATCATGTTTTCTCAGGTTTCTGAAGCTTTCTTCCTAGAAAACTCGAATGTGTGGAGTATTTGAGTCCAGGTGGAACCAATTAGCGTTTGCCAGCAGAAAACAAAAAGGGTCCTGCTAAAATGCATTCAAAACCTTAAAGTCCATAGAGAATATCCAGAGAACACAAACACACACAGAGGCTGTAGCAAGATCTGGGATTGAGATAGCTACAAATCACCAGATAGTTTTGTTTTCATCCAGGAGTATCGGGACAAATTGTTGTGGATTTCGGGTGAAATTTAACCAAAAATCACCGTGATAATGGTTTTGGAGGAAAGCACAATCTTCCTGTTCGGCAAATGTATCCAATGTCATGTTTACAGAAAGAAATATCATGTTTTCTCAGGTTTCTGAAGCTTTCTTCCTAGAAAACTCGAATGTGTGGAGTATTTGACTCCAGGTGGAACCAATTAGCGTTTGCCAGCAGAAAACAAAAAGGGTCCTGCTAAAATGCATTCAAAACCTTAAAGTCCATAGAGAATATCCAGAAAACACAAACACACACAGAGGCTGTAGGAAGATCTGGGATTGAGATAGCTACAAATCACCAGATAGTTTGGTTTTCATCCAGGAGTATCTGGACAAATTGTTGTGGATTTCTGGTGAAATTTAACCAAAAATCACCGTGAAAGTGGTTTTGGAGAAAAGCACAATCTTCCTGTTCGGGAAATGCATCCAATGTCATGTTTACAGAAAGAAATATCATGTTTTCTCAGGTTTCTGAAGCTTTCTTCCTAGAAAATTCGCATGTGTGGAGGATTTGAGTCCAGGTGGAACCAATTAGCGTTTGCCAGCAGAAAACAAAAAGGGTCCTGCTAAAATGCATTCAAAACCTTAATGTCCATAGAGAATATCCAGAAAACACAAACACACACAGAGGCTGTAGCAAGATCTGGGATTGAGATAGCTACAAATCACCAGATAGTTTTGTTTTCATCCAGGAGGATCTGGACAAATTGTTGTGGATTTCGGGTGAAATTTAACCAAAAATCACCGTGAAAGTGGTTTTGGAGAAAAGCACAATCTTCCTGTTCGGCAAATGTATCCAATGTCATGTTTACAGAAAGAAATATCATGTTTTCTCAGGTTTCTGAAGCTTTCTTCCTAGAAAACTCGAATGTGTGGAGGATTTGAGTCCAGGTGGAACCAATTAGAGTTTGCCAGCAGAAAACAAAAAGGGTCCTGCTAAAATGCATTCAAAACCTTAAAGTCCATAGAGAATATCCAGAAAACACAAACACACACAGAGGCTGTAGCAAGATCTGGGATTGAGATAGCTACAAATCACCAGATAGTTTGGTTTTCATCCAGGAGTATCGGGACAAATTGTTGTGGATTTCGGGTGAAATTTAACCAAAAATCACCGTGATAATGGTTTTGGAGGAAAGCACAATCTTCCTGTTCGGCAAATGTATCCAATGTCATGTTTACACAAAGCAATATCATGTTTTCTCAGGTTTCTGAAGCTTTCTTCCTAGAAAACTCGCATGTGTGGAGGATTTGAGTCCAGGTGGAACCAATTAGCGTTTGCCAGCAGAAAACAAAAAGGGTCCTGCTAAAATGCATTCAAAACCTTAAAGTCCATAGAGAATATCCAGAAAACACAAACACACACAAAGGCTGTAGGAAGATCTGGGATTGAGATAGCTACAAATCACCAGATAGTTTTGTTTTCATCCAGGAGTATCTGGACAAATTGTTGTGGATTTCGGGTGAAATTTAACCAAAAATCACCGTGAAAGTGGTTTTGGAGAAAAGCACAATCTTCCTGTTCGGGAAAGGCATCCAATGTCATGTTTACAGAAAGAAATATCATGTTTTCTCAGGTTTCTGAAGCTTTCTTCCTAGAAAACTCGCATGTGTGGAGGATTTGAGTCCAGGTGGAACCAATTAGCGTTTGCCAGCAGAAAACAAAAAGGGTCCTGCTAAAATGCATTCAAAACCTTAATGTCCATAGAGAATATCCAGAAAACACAAACACACACAGAGGCTGTAGCAAGATCTGGGATTGAGATAGCTACAAATCACCAGATAGTTTTGTTTTCATCCAGGAGGATCTGGACAAATTGTTGTGGATTTCGGGTGAAATTTAACCAAAAATCACCGTGAAAGTGGTTTTGGAGAAAAGCACAATCTTCCTGTTCGGGAAATGCATCCAATGTCATGTTTACAGAAAGAAATATCATGTTTTCTCAGGTTTCTGAAGCTTTCTTCCTAGAAAATTCGCATGTGTGGAGGATTTGAGTCCAGGTGGAACCAATTAGCGTTTGCCAGCAGAAAACAAAAAGGGTCCTGCTAAAATGCATTCAAAACCTTAATGTCCATAGAGAATATCCAGAAAACACAAACACACACAGAGGCTGTAGCAAGATCTGGGATTGAGATAGCTACAAATCACCAGATAGTTTTGTTTTCATCCAGGAGGATCTGGACAAATTGTTGTGGATTTCGGGTGAAATTTAACCAAAAATCACCGTGAAAGTGGTTTTGGAGAAAAGCACAATCTTCCTGTTCGGCAAATGTATCCAATGTCATGTTTACAGAAAGAAATATCATGTTTTCTCAGGTTTCTGAAGCTTTCTTCCTAGAAAACTCGAATGTGTGGAGGATTTGAGTCCAGGTGGAACCAATTAGCGTTTGCCAGCAGAAAACAAAAAGGGTCCTGCTAAAATGCATTCAAAACCTTAAAGTCCATAGAGAATATCCAGAAAACACAAACACACACAGAGGCTGTAGGAAGATCTGGGATTGAGATAGCTACAAATCACCAGATAGTTTTGTTTTCATCCAGGAGTATCTGGACAAATTGTTGTGGATTTCGGGTGAAATTTAACCAAAAATCACCGTGAAAGTGGTTTTGGAGAAAAGCACAATCTTCCTGTTCGGGAAAGGCATCCAATGTCATGTTTACAGAAAGAAATATCATGTTTTCTCAGGTTTCTGAAGCTTTCTTCCTAGAAAACTCGCATGTGTGGAGGATTTGAGTCCAGGTGGAACCAATTAGCGTTTGCCAGCAGAAAACAAAAAGGGTCCTGCTAAAATGCATTCAAAACCTTAATGTCCATAGAGAATATCCAGAAAACACAAACACACACAGAGGCTGTAGCAAGATCTGGGATTGAGATAGCTACAAATCACCAGATAGTTTTGTTTTCATCCAGGAGGATCTGGACAAATTGTTGTGGATTTCGGGTGAAATTTAACCAAAAATCACCGTGAAAGTGGTTTTGGAGAAAAGCACAATCTTCCTGTTCGGGAAATGCATCCAATGTCATGTTTACAGAAAGAAATATCATGTTTTCTCAGGTTTCTGAAGCTTTCTTCCTAGAAAATTCGCATGTGTGGAGGATTTGAGTCCAGGTGGAACCAATTAGCGTTTGCCAGCAGAAAACAAAAAGGGTCCTGCTAAAATGCATTCAAAACCTTAATGTCCATAGAGAATATCCAGAAAACACAAACACACACAGAGGCTGTAGCAAGATCTGGGATTGAGATAGCTACAAATCACCAGATAGTTTTGTTTTCATCCAGGAGGATCTGGACAAATTGTTGTGGATTTCGGGTGAAATTTAACCAAAAATCACCGTGAAAGTGGTTTTGGAGAAAAGCACAATCTTCCTGTTCGGCAAATGTATCCAATGTCATGTTTACAGAAAGAAATATCATGTTTTCTCAGGTTTCTGAAGCTTTCTTCCTAGAAAACTCGAATGTGTGGAGGATTTGAGTCCAGGTGGAACCAATTAGCGTTTGCCAGCAGAAAACAAAAAGGGTCCTGCTAAAATGCATTCAAAACCTTAAAGTCCATAGAGAATATCCAGAAAACACAAACACACACAGAGGCTGTAGCAAGATCTGGGATTGAGATAGCTACAAATCACCAGATAGTTTGGTTTTCATCCAGGAGTATCGGGACAAATTGTTGTGGATTTCGGGTGAAATTTAACCAAAAATCACCGTGATAATGGTTTTGGAGGAAAGCACAATCTTCCTGTTCGGCAAATGTATCCAATGTCATGTTTACACAAAGAAATATCATGTTTTCTCAGGTTTCTGAAGCTTTCTTCCTAGAAAACTCGCATGTGTGGAGGATTTGAGTCCAGGTGGAACCAATTAGCGTTTGCCAGCAGAAAACAAAAAGGGTCCTGCTAAAATGCATTCAAAACCTTAAAGTCCATAGAGAATATCCAGAAAACACAAACACACACAAAGGCTGTAGGAAGATCTGGGATTGAGATAGCTACAAATCACCAGATAGTTTGGTTTTCATCCAGGAGTATCTGGACAAATTGTTGTGGATTTCGGGTGAAATTTAACCAAAAATCACCGTGAAAGTGGTTTTGGAGAAAAGCACAATCTTCCTGTTCGGGAAATGCATCCAATGTCATGTTTACAGAAAGAAATATCATGTTTTCTCAGGTTTCTGAAGCTTTCTTCCTAGAAAACTCGCATGTGTGGAGGATTTGAGTCCAGGTGGAACCAATTAGCGTTTGCCAGCAGAAAACAAAAAGGGTCCTGCTAAAATGCATTCAAAACCTTAATGTCCATAGAGAATATCCAGAAAACACAAACACACACAGAGGCTGTAGCAAGATCTGGGATTGAGATAGCTACAAATCACCAGATAGTTTGGTTTTCATCCAGGAGTATCTGGACAAATTGTTGTGGATTTCGGGTGAAATTTAACCAAAAATCACCGTGAAAGTGGTTTTGGAGAAAAGCACAATCTTCCTGTTCGGCAAATGTATCCAATGTCATGTTTACAGAAAGAAATATCATGTTTTCTCAGGTTTCTGAAGCTTTCTTCCTAGAAAACTCGAATGTGTGGAGGATTTGAGTCCAGGTGGAACCAATTAGCGTTTGCCAGCAGAAAACAAAAAGGGTCCTTCTAAAATGCATTCAAAACCTTAAAGTCCATAGAGAATATCCAGAAAACACAAACACACACAGAGGCTGTAGCAAGATCTGGGATTGAGATAGCTACAAATCACCAGTTTGGTTTTCATCCAGGAGGATCTGGACAAATTGTTGTGGATTTCGGGTGAAATTTAACCAAAAATCACCGTGAAAGTGGTTTTGGAGAAAAGCACAATCTTCCTGTTCGGCAAATGTATCCAATGTCATGTTTACAGAAAGAAATATCATGTTTTCTCAGGTTTCTGAAGCTTTCTTCCTAGAAAACTCGAATGTGTGGAGGATTTGAGTCCAGGTGGAACCAATTAGCGTTTGCCAGCAGAAAACAAAAAGGGTCCTGCTAAAATGCATTCAAAACCTTAAAGTCCATAGAGAATATCCAGAAAACACAAACACACACAGAGGCTGTAGCAAGATCTGGGATTGAGATAGCTACAAATCACCAGATAGTTTGGTTTTCATCCAGGAGTATCGGGACAAATTGTTGTGGATTTCGGGTGAAATTTAACCAAAAATCACCGTGAAAGTGGTTTTGGAGAAAAGCATAATCTTCCTGTTCGGGAAATGCATCCAATGTCATGTTTACAGAAAGAAATATCATGTTTTCTCAGGTTTCTGAAGCTTTCTTCCTAGAAAACTCGCATGTGTGGAGGATTTGACTCCAGGTGGAACCAATTAGCGTTTGCCAGCAGAAAACAAAAAGGGTCCTGCTAAGATGCATTCAAAACCTTAAAGTCCATAGAGAATATCCAGAGAACACAAACACACACAGATGCTGTAGCAAGATCTGTGATTGAGATAGCTACAAATCACCAGATAGTTTTGTTTTCATCCAGGAGTATCTGGACAAATTGTTGTGGATTTCGGGTGAAAATTAACCAAAAATCACCGTGATAATGGTTTTGGAGGAAAGCACAATCTTCCTGTTCGGCAAATGTATCCAATGTCATGTTTACAGAAAGAAATATCATGTTTTCTCAGGTTTCTGAAGCTTTCTTCCTAGAAAACTCGAATGTGTGGAGTATTTGACTCCAGGTGGAACCAATTAGCGTTTGCCAGCAGAAAACAAAAAGGGTCCTGCTAAAATGCATTCAAAACCTTAAAGTCCATAGAGAATATCCAGAAAACACAAACACACACAGAGGCTGTAGGAAGATCTGGGATTGAGATAGCTACAAATCACCAGATAGTTTTGTTTTCATCCAGGAGTATCTGGACAAATTGTTGTGGATTTCGGGTGAAATTTAACCAAAAATCACCGTGAAAGTGGTTTTGGAGAAAAGCACAATCTTCCTGTTCGGGAAATGCATCCAATGTCATGTTTACAGAAAGAAATATCATGTTTTCTCAGGTTTCTGAAGCTTTCTTCCTAGAAAACTCGCATGTGTGGAGGATTTGAGTCCAGGTGGAACCAATTAGCGTTTGCCAGCAGAAAACAAAAAGGGTCCTGCTAAAATGCATTCAAAACCTTAATGTCCATAGAGAATATCCAGAAAACACAAACACACACAGAGGCTGTAGCAAGATCTGGGATTGAGATAGCTACAAATCACCAGATAGTTTGGTTTTCATCCAGGAGTATCTGGACAAATTGTTGTGGATTTCGGGTGAAATTTAACCAAAAATCACCGTGAAAGTGGTTTTGGAGAAAAGCACAATCTTCCTGTTCGGCAAATGTATCCAATGTCATGTTTACAGAAAGAAATATCATGTTTTCTCAGGTTTCTGAAGCTTTCTTCCTAGAAAACTCGCATGTGTGGAGGATTTGACTCCAGGTGGAACCAATTAGCGTTTGCCAGCAGAAAACAAAAAGGGTCCTGCTAAAATGCATTCAAAACCTTAATGTCCATAGAGAATATCCAGAAAACACAAACACACAGAGAGGCTGTAGCAAGATCTGGGATTGAGAGAGCTACAAATCACCAGTTTGGTTTTCATCCAGGAGGATCTGGACAAATTGTTGTGGATTTCGGGTGAAATTTAACCAAAAATCACCGTGAAAGTGGTTTTGGAGAAAAGCACAATCTTCCTGTTCGGGAAATGTATCCAATGTCATGTTTACAGAAAGAAATATCATGTTTTCTCAGGTTTCTGAAGCTTTCTTCCTAGAAAACTCGAATGTGTGGAGGATTTGAGTCCAGGTGGAACCAATTAGCATTTGCCAGCAGAAAACAAAAAGGGTCCTGCTAAAATGCATTCAAAACCTTAAAGTCCATAGAGAATATCCAGAGAACACAAACACACACAGAGGCTGTAGCAAGATCTGTGATTGAGATAGCTACAAATCACCAGATAGTTTGGTTTTCATCCAGGAGTATCGGGACAAATTGTTGTGGATTTCGGGTGAAATTTAACCAAAAATCACCGTGAAAGTGGTTTTGGAGAAAAGCACAATCTTCCTGTTCGGGAAATGCATCCAATGTCATGTTTACAGAAAGAAATATCATGTTTTCTCAGGTTTCTGAAGCTTTCTTCCTAGAAAACTCGAATGTGTGGAGGATTTGAGTCCAGGTGGAACCAATTAGCGTTTGCCAGCAGAAAACAAAAAGGGTCCTGCTAAAATGCATTCAAAACCTTAAAGTCCATAGAGAATATCCAGAAAACACAAACACACACAGAGGCTGTAGCAAGATCTGGGATTGAGATAGCTACAAATCACCAGATAGTTTGGTTTTCATCCAGGAGGATCTGGACAAATTGTTGTGGATTTCGGGTGAAATTTAAGCAAAAATCACCGTGAAAGTGGTTTTGGAGAAAAGCACAATCTTCCTGTTCGGCAAATGTATCCAATGTCATGTTTACAGAAAGAAATATCATGTTTTCTCAGGTTTCTGAAGCTTTCTTCCTAGAAAACTCGAATGTGTGGAGGATTTGAGTCCAGGTAGAACCAATTAGCGTTTGCCAGCAGAAAACAAAAAGGGTCCTGCTAAAATGCATTCAAAACCTTAAAGTCCATAGAGAATATCCAGAGAACACAAACACACACAGAGGCTGTAGCAAGATCTGTGATTGAGGTAGCTACAAATCACCAGATAGTTTGGTTTTCATCCAGGAGTATCGGGACAAATTGTTGTGGATTTCGGGTGAAATTTAACCAAAAATCACCGTGATAATGGTTTTGGAGGAAAGCACAATCTTCCTGTTCGGCAAATGTATCCAATGTCATGTTTACAGAAAGAAATATCATGTTTTCTCAGGTTTCTGAAGCTTTCTTCCTAGAAAACTCGAATGTGTGGAGTATTTGAGTCCAGGTGGAACCAATTAGCGTTTGCCAGCAGAAAACAAAAAGGGTCCTGCTAAAATGCATTCAAAACCTTAAAGTCCATAGAGAATATCCAGAAAACACAAACACACACAGAGGCTGTAGCAAGATCTGTGATTGAGATAGCTACAAATCACCAAATAGTTTGGTTTTCATCCAGGAGTATCGGGACAAATTGTTGTGGATTTCGGGTGAAATTTAAGCAAAAATCACCGTGAAAGTGGTTTTGGAGAAAAGCACAATCTTCCTGTTCGGGAAATGCATCCAATGTCATGTTTACAGAAAGAAATATCATGTTTTCTCAGGTTTCTGAAGCTTTCTTCCTAGAAAACTCGCATGTGTGGAGGATTTGAGTCCAGGTGGAACCAATTAGCGTTTGCCAGCAGAAAACAAAAAGGGTCCTGCTAAAATGCATTCAAAACCTTAATGTCCATAGAGAATATCCAGAAAACACAAACACACACAGAGGCTGTAGCAAGATCTGGGATTGAGATAGCTACAAATCACCAGATAGTTTGGTTTTCATCCAGGAGTATCTGGACAAATTGTTGTGGATTTCGGGTGAAATTTAAGCAAAAATCACCGTGAAAGTGGTTTTGGAGAAAAGCACAATCTTCCTGTTCAGCAAATGTATCCAATGTCATGTTTACAGAAAGAAATATCATGTTTTCTCAGGTTTCTGAAGCTTTCTTCCTAGAAAACTCGAATGTGTGGAGGATTTGAGTCCAGGTGGAACCAATTAGCGTTTGCCAGCAGAAAACAAAAAGGGTCCTGCTAAAATGCATTCAAAACCTTAAAGTCCATAGAGAATATCCAGAAAACACAAACACACACAGAGGCTGTAGCAAGATCTGGGATTGAGATAGCTACAAATCACCAGTTTGGTTTTCATCCAGGAGGATCTGGACAAATTGTTGTGGATTTCGGGTGAAATTTAACCAAAAATCACCGTGAAAGTGGTTTTGGAGAAAAGCACAATCTTCCTGTTCGGGAAATGCATCCAATGTCATGTTTACAGAAAGAAATATCATGTTTTCTCAGGTTTCTGAAGCTTTCTTCCTAGAAAACTCGAATGTGTGGAGGATTTGAGTCCAGGTGGAACCAATTAGCGTTTGCCAGCAGAAAACAAAAAGGGTCCTGCTAAAATGCATTCAAAACCTTAAAGTCCATAGAGAATATCCAGAAAACACAAACACACACAGATGCTGTAGCAAGATCTGTGATTGAGATAGCTACAAATCACCAGATAGTTTGGTTTTCATCCAGGAGTATCGGGACAAATTGTTGTGGATTTCGGGTGAAATTTAACCAAAAATCACCGTGAAAGTGGTTTTGGAGAAAAGCATAATCTTCCTGTTCGGGAAATGCATCCAATGTCATGTTTACAGAAAGAAATATCATGTTTTCTCAGGTTTCTGAAGCTTTCTTCCTAGAAAACTCGAATGTGTGGAGGATTTGACTCCAGGTGGAACCAATTAGCGTTTGCCAGCAGAAAACAAAAAGGGTCCTGCTAAAATGCATTCAAAACCTTAAAGTCCATAGAGAATATCCAGAAAACACAAACACACACAGATGCTGTAGCAAGATCTGTGATTGAGATAGCTACAAATCACCAGATAGTTTTGTTTTCATCCAGGAGTATCTGGACAAATTGTTGTGGATTTCGGGTGAAATTTAACCAAAAATCACCGTGATAATGGTTTTGGAGGAAAGCACAATCTTCCTGTTGGGCAAATGTATCCAATGTCATGTTTACAGAAAGAAATATCATGTTTTCTCAGGTTTCTGAAGCTTTCTTCCTAGAAAACTCGAATGTGTGGAGTATTTGACTCCAGGTGGAACCAATTAGCGTTTGCCAGCAGAAAACAAAAAGGGTCCTGCTAAAATGCATTCAAAACCTTAAAGTCCATAGAGAATATCCAGAAAACACAAACACACACAGAGGCTGTAGGAAGATCTGGGATTGAGATAGCTACAAATCACCAGATAGTTTGGTTTTCATCCAGGAGTATCTGGACAAATTGTTGTGGATTTCGGGTGAAATTTAACCAAAAATCACCGTGAAAGTGGTTTTGGAGAAAAGCACAATCTTCCTGTTCGGGAAATGCATCCAATGTCATGTTTACAGAAAGAAATATCATGTTTTCTCAGGTTTCTGAAGCTTTCTTCCTAGAAAACTCGCATGTGTGGAGGATTTGAGTCCAGGTGGAACCAATTAGCGTTTGCCAGCAGAAAACAAAAAGGGTCCTGCTAAAATGCATTCAAAACCTTAATGTCCATAGAGAATATCCAGAAAACACAAACACACACAGAGGCTGTAGCAAGATCTGTGATTGAGATAGCTACAAATCACCAGATAGTTTGGTTTTCATCCAGGAGTATCGGGACAAATTGTTGTGGATTTCGGGTGAAATTTAACCAAAAGTCACCGTGAAAGTGGTTTTGGAGAAAAGCACAATCTTCCTGTTCGGCAAATGTATCCAATGTCATGTTTACAGAAAGAAATATCATGTTTTCTCAGGTTTCTGAAGCTTTCTTCCTAGAAAACTCGAATGTGTGGAGGATTTGAGTCCAGGTGGAACCAATTAGCGTTTGCCAGCAGAAAACAAAAAGGGTCCTGCTAAAATGCATTCAAAACCTTAAAGTCCATAGAGAATATCCAGAAAACACAAACACACACAGAGGCTGTAGCAA
Source organism: Oryctolagus cuniculus (assembly GCF_964237555.1). Taxonomy (NCBI): domain Eukaryota; kingdom Metazoa; phylum Chordata; class Mammalia; order Lagomorpha; family Leporidae; genus Oryctolagus; species Oryctolagus cuniculus. Next base: position 52,432 of record NW_027208222.1, on the reverse strand, counting down.
GATCTGTGATTGAGATAGCCACAAATCACCAGATAGTTTGGTTTTCATCCAGGAGTATCGGGACAAATTGTTGTGGATTTCGGGTGAAATTTAACCAAAAATCACCGTGATAATGGTTTTGGAGGAAAGCACAATCTTCCTGTTCGGCAAATGTATCCAATGTCATGTTTACACAAAGAAATATCATGTTTTCTCAGGTTTCTGAAGCTTTCTTCCTAGAAAACTCGAATGTGTGGAGTATTTGACTCCAGGTGGAACCATTTAGCGTTTGCCAGCAGAAAACAAAAAGGGTCCTGCTAAAATGCATTCAAAACCTTAAAGTCCATAGAGAATATCCAGAAAACACAAACACACACAAAGGCTGTAGGAAGATCTGGGATTGAGATAGCTACAAATCACCAGATAGTTTTGTTTTCATCCAGGAGTATCTGGACAAATTGTTGTGGATTTCGGGTGAAATTTAACCAAAAATCACCGTGAAAGTGGTTTTGGAGAAAAGCACAATCTTCCTGTTCGGGAAATGCATCCAATGTCATGTTTACAGAAAGAAATATCATGTTTTCTCAGGTTTCTGAAGCTTTCTTCCTAGAAAATTCGCATGTGTGGAGGATTTGAGTCCAGGTGGAACCAATTAGCGTTTGCCAGCCGAAAACAAAAAGGGTCCTGCTAAAATGCATTCAAAACCTTAATGTCCATAGAGAATATCCAGAAAACACAAACACACACAGAGGCTGTAGCAAGATCTGGGATTGAGATAGCTACAAATCACCAGATAGTTTGGTTTTCATCCAGGAGTATCTGGACAAATTGTTGTGGATTTCGGGTGAAATTTAACCAAAAATCACCGTGAAAGTGGTTTTGGAGAAAAGCACAATCTTCCTGTTCGGCAAATGTATCCAATGTCATGTTTACAGAAAGAAATATCATGTTTTCTCAGGTTTCTGAAGCTTTCTTCCTAGAAAACTCGAATGTGTGGAGGATTTGAGTCCAGGTGGAACCAATTAGCGTTTGCCAGCAGAAAACAAAAAGGGTCCTGCTAAAATGCATTCAAAACCTTAAAGTCCATAGAGAATATCCAGAAAACACAAACACACACAGAGGCTGTAGCAAGATCTGGGATTGAGATAGCTACAAATCACCAGATAGTTTGGTTTTCATCCAGGAGTATCGGGACAAATTGTTGTGGATTTCGGGTGAAATTTAACCAAAAATCACCGTGAAAGTGGTTTTGGAGAAAAGCATAATCTTCCTGTTCGGGAAATGCATCCAATGTCATGTTTACAGAAAGAAATATCATGTTTTCTCAGGTTTCTGAAGCTTTCTTCCTAGAAAACTCGCATGTGTGGAGGATTTGAGTCCAGGTGGAACCAATTAGCGTTTGCCAGCAGAAAACAAAAAGGGTCCTGCTAAAATGCATTCAAAACCTTAAAGTCCATAGAGAATATCCAGAAAACACAAACACACACAGAGGCTGTAGCAAGATCTGGGATTGAGATAGCTACAAATCACCAGATAGTTTGGTTTTCATCCAGGAGTATCTGGACAAATTGTTGTGGATTTCGGGTGAAATTTAACCAAAAATCACCGTGAAAGTGGTTTTGGAGAAAAGCACAATCTTCCTGTTCGGGAAATGCATCCAATGTCATGTTTACAGAAAGAAATATCATGTTTTCTCAGGTTTCTGAAGCTTTCTTCCTAGAAAACTCGCATGTGTGGAGGATTTGAGTCCAGGTGGAACCAATTAGCGTTTGCCAGCAGAAAACAAAAAGGGTCCTGCTAAAATGCATTCAAAACCTTAATGTCCATAGAGAATATCCAGAAAACACAAACACACACAGAGGCTGTAGCAAGATCTGTGATTGAGATAGCTACAAATCACCAGATAGTTTGGTTTTCATCCAGGAGTATCGGGACAAATTGTTGTGGATTTCGGGTGAAATTTAACCAAAAGTCACCGTGAAAGTGGTTTTGGAGAAAAGCACAATCTTCCTGTTCGGCAAATGTATCCAATGTCATGTTTACAGAAAGAAATATCATGTTTTCTCAGGTTTCTGAAGCTTTCTTCCTAGAAAACTCGAATGTGTGGAGGATTTGAGTCCAGGTGGAACCAATTAGCGTTTGCCAGCAGAAAACAAAAAGGGTCCTGCTAAAATGCATTGAAAACCTTAAAGTCCATAGAGAATATCCAGAAAACACAAACACACACAGAGGCTGTAGCAAGATCTGTGATTGAGATAGCCACAAATCACCAGATAGTTTGGTTTTCATCCAGGAGTATCGGGACAAATTGTTGTGGATTTCGGGTGAAATTTAACCAAAAATCACCGTGATAATGGTTTTGGAGGAAAGCACAATCTTCCTGTTCGGCAAATGTATCCAATGTCATGTTTACACAAAGAAATATCATGTTTTCTCAGGTTTCTGAAGCTTTCTTCCTAGAAAACTCGAATGTGTGGAGTATTTGACTCCAGGTGGAACCATTTAGCGTTTGCCAGCAGAAAACAAAAAGGGTCCTGCTAAAATGCATTCAAAACCTTAAAGTCCATAGAGAATATCCAGAAAACACAAACACACACAAAGGCTGTAGGAAGATCTGGGATTGAGATAGCTACAAATCACCAGATAGTTTTGTTTTCATCCAGGAGTATCTGGACAAATTGTTGTGGATTTCGGGTGAAATTTAACCAAAAATCACCGTGAAAGTGGTTTTGGAGAAAAGCACAATCTTCCTGTTCGGGAAATGCATCCAATGTCATGTTTACAGAAAGAAATATCATGTTTTCTCAGGTTTCTGAAGCTTTCTTCCTAGAAAATTCGCATGTGTGGAGGATTTGAGTCCAGGTGGAACCAATTAGCGTTTGCCAGCCGAAAACAAAAAGGGTCCTGCTAAAATGCATTCAAAACCTTAATGTCCATAGAGAATATCCAGAAAACACAAACACACACAGAGGCTGTAGCAAGATCTGGGATTGAGATAGCTACAAATCACCAGATAGTTTGGTTTTCATCCAGGAGTATCTGGACAAATTGTTGTGGATTTCGGGTGAAATTTAACCAAAAATCACCGTGAAAGTGGTTTTGGAGAAAAGCACAATCTTCCTGTTCGGCAAATGTATCCAATGTCATGTTTACAGAAAGAAATATCATGTTTTCTCAGGTTTCTGAAGCTTTCTTCCTAGAAAACTCGAATGTGTGGAGGATTTGAGTCCAGGTGGAACCAATTAGCGTTTGCCAGCAGAAAACAAAAAGGGTCCTGCTAAAATGCATTCAAAACCTTAAAGTCCATAGAGAATATCCAGAAAACACAAACACACACAGAGGCTGTAGCAAGATCTGGGATTGAGATAGCTACAAATCACCAGATAGTTTGGTTTTCATCCAGGAGTATCGGGACAAATTGTTGTGGATTTCGGGTGAAATTTAACCAAAAATCACCGTGAAAGTGGTTTTGGAGAAAAGCATAATCTTCCTGTTCGGGAAATGCATCCAATGTCATGTTTACAGAAAGAAATATCATGTTTTCTCAGGTTTCTGAAGCTTTCTTCCTAGAAAACTCGCATGTGTGGAGGATTTGAGTCCAGGTGGAACCAATTAGCGTTTGCCAGCAGAAAACAAAAAGGGTCCTGCTAAAATGCATTCAAAACCTTAAAGTCCATAGAGAATATCCAGAAAACACAAACACACACAGAGGCTGTAGCAAGATCTGGGATTGAGATAGCTACAAATCACCAGATAGTTTGGTTTTCATCCAGGAGTATCTGGACAAATTGTTGTGGATTTCGGGTGAAATTTAACCAAAAATCACCGTGAAAGTGGTTTTGGAGAAAAGCACAATCTTCCTGTTCGGCAAATGTATCCAATGTCATGTTTACAGAAAGAAATATCATGTTTTCTCAGGTTTCTGAAGCTTTCTTCCTAGAAAACTCGAATGTGTGGAGGATTTGAGTCCAGGTGGAACCAATTAGCGTTTGCCAGCAGAAAACAAAAAGGGTCCTGCTAAAATGCATTCAAAACCTTAATGTCCATAGAGAATATCCAGAAAACACAAACACACACAGAGGCTGTAGCAAGATCTGGGATTGAGATAGCTACAAATCACCAGATAGTTTTGTTTTCATCCAGGAGTATCGGGACAAATTGTTGTGGATTTCGGGTGAAATTTAACCAAAAATCACCGTGAAAGTGGTTTTGGAGAAAAGCACAATCTTCCTGTTCGGCAAATGTATCCAATATCATGTTTACAGAAAGAAATATCATGTTTTCTCAGGTTTCTGAAGCTTTCTTCCTAGAAAACTCGAATGTGTGGAGGATTTGAGTCCAGGTGGAACCAATTAGCGTTTGCCAGCAGAAAACAAAAAGGGTCCTGCTAAAATGCATTCAAAACCTTAAAGTCCATAGAGAATATCCAGAAAACACAAACACACACAGAGGCTGTAGCAAGATCTGGGATTGAGATAGCTACAAATCACCAGATAGTTTGGTTTTCATCCAGGAGTATCGGGACAAATTGTTGTGGATTTCGGGTGAAATTTAACCAAAAATCACCGTGATAATGGTTTTGGAGGAAAGCACAATCTTCCTGTTCGGCAAATGTATCCAATGTCATGTTTACACAAAGAAATATCATGTTTTCTCAGGTTTCTGAAGCTTTCTTCCTAGAAAACTCGAATGTGTGGAGTATTTGACTCCAGGTGGAACCAATTAGCGTTTGCCAGCAGAAAACAAAAAGGGTCCTGCTAAAATGCATTCAAAACCTTAAAGTCCATAGAGAATATCCAGAAAACACAAACACACACAAAGGCTGTAGGAAGATCTGGGATTGAGATAGCTACAAATCACCAGATAGTTTTGTTTTCATCCAGGAGTATCTGGACAAATTGTTGTGGATTTCGGGTGAAATTTAACCAAAAATCACCGTGAAAGTGGTTTTGGAGAAAAGCACAATCTTCCTGTTCGGGAAATGCATCCAATGTCATGTTTACAGAAAGAAATATCATGTTTTCTCAGGTTTCTGAAGCTTTCTTCCTAGAAAACTCGCATGTGTGGAGGATTTGAGTCCAGGTGGAACCAATTAGCGTTTGCCAGCAGAAAACAAAAAGGGTCCTGCTAAAATGCATTCAAAACCTTAATGTCCATAGAGAATATCCAGAAAACACAAACACACACAGAGGCTGTAGCAAGATCTGGGATTGAGATAGCTACAAATCACCAGATAGTTTGGTTTTCATCCAGGAGTATCTGGACAAATTGTTGTGGATTTCGGGTGAAATTTAACCAAAAATCACCGTGAAAGTGGTTTTGGAGAAAAGCACAATCTTCCTGTTCGGCAAATGTATCCAATGTCATGTTTACAGAAAGAAATATCATGTTTTCTCAGGTTTCTGAAGCTTTCTTCCTAGAAAACTCGAATGTGTGGAGGATTTGAGTCCAGGTGGAACCAATTAGCGTTTGCCAGCAGAAAACAAAAAGGGTCCTGCTAAAATGCATTCAAAACCTTAAAGTCCATAGAGAATATCCAGAAAACACAAACACACACAGAGGCTGTAGCAAGATCTGTGATTGAGATAGCTACAAATCACCAGATAGTTTGGTTTTCATCCAGGAGTATCGGGACAAATTGTTGTGGATTTCGGGTGAAATTTAACCAAAAATCACCGTGAAAGTGGTTTTGGAGAAAAGCATAATCTTCCTGTTCGGGAAATGCATCCAATGTCATGTTTACAGAAAGAAATATCATGTTTTCTCAGGTTTCTGAAGCTTTCTTCCTAGAAAACTCGAATGTGTGGAGGATTTGACTCCAGGTGGAACCAATTAGCGTTTGCCAGCAGAAAACAAAAAGGGTCCTGCTAAAATGCATTCAAAACCTTAAAGTCCATAGAGAATATCCAGAGAACACAAACACACACAGAGGCTGTAGCAAGATCTGGGATTGAGATAGCTACAAATCACCAGATAGTTTTGTTTTCATGCAGGAGTATCTGGACAAATTGTTGTGGATTTCGGGTGAAATTTAACCAAAAATCACCGTGATAATGGTTTTGGAGGAAAGCACAATCTTCCTGTTCGGCAAATGTATCCAATGTCATGTTTACAGAAAGAAATATCATGTTTTCTCAGGTTTCTGAAGCTTTCTTCCTAGAAAACTCGAATGTGTGGAGGATTTGACTCCAGGTGGAACCAATTAGCGTTTGCCAGCAGAAAACAAAAAGGGTCCTGCTAAAATGCATTCAAAACCTTAAAGTCCATAGAGAATATCCAGAAAACACAAACACACACAGAGGCTGTAGGAAGATCTGGGATTGAGATAGCTACAAATCACCAGATAGTTTGGTTTTCATCCAGGAGGATCTGGACAAATTGTTGTGGATTTCGGGTGAAATTTAAGCAAAAATCACCGTGAAAGTGGTTTTGGAGAAAAGCACAATCTTCCTGTTCGGGAAATGCATCCAATGTCATGTTTACAGAAAGAAATATCATGTTTTCTCAGGTTTCTGAAGCTTTCTTCCTAGAAAACTCGAATGTGTGGAGGATTTGAGTCCAGGTGGAACCAATTAGCGTTTGCCAGCAGAAAACAAAAAGGGTCCTGCTAAAATGCATTCAAAACCTTAATGTCCATAGAGAATATCCAGAAAACACAAACACACACAGAGGCTGTAGCAAGATCTGGGATTGAGATAGCTACAAATCACCAGATAGTTTGGTTTTCATCCAGGAGGATCTGGACAAATTGTTGTGGATTTCGGGTGAAATTTAACCAAAAATCACCGTGAAAGTGGTTTTGGAGAAAAGCACAATCTTCCTGTTCGGCAAATGTATCCAATGTCATGTTTACAGAAAGAAATATCATGTTTTCTCAGGTTTCTGAAGCTTTCTTCCTAGAAAACTCGAATGTGTGGAGGATTTGAGTCCAGGTGGAACCAATTAGCGTTTGCCAGCAGAAAACAAAAAGGGTCCTGCTAAAATGCATTCAAAACCTTAAAGTCCATAGAGAATATCCAGAAAACACAAACACACACAGAGGCTGTAGCAAGATCTTTGATTGAGATAGCTACAAATCACCAGATAGTTTGGTTTTCATCCAGGAGTATCGGGACAAATTGTTGTGGATTTCGGGTGAAATTTAACCAAAAATCACCGTGATAATGGTTTTGGAGGAAAGCACAATCTTCCTGTTCAGCAAATGTATCCAATGTCATGTTTACACAAAGCAATATCATGTTTTCTCAGGTTTCTGAAGCTTTCTTCCTAGAAAACTCGCATGTGTGGAGGATTTGACTCCAGGTGGAACCAATTAGCGTTTGCCAGCAGAAAACAAAAAGGGTCCTGCTAAAATGCATTCAAAACCTTAAAGTCCATAGAGAATATCCAGAAAACACAAACACACACAAAGGCTGTAGGAAGATCTGGGATTGAGATAGCTACAAATCACCAGATAGTTTGGTTTTCATCCAGGAGGATCTGGACAAATTGTTGTGGATTTCGGGTGAAATTTAACCAAAAATCACCGTGAAAGTGGTTTTGGAGAAAAGCACAATCTTCCTGTTCGGGAAATGCATCCAATGTCATGTTTACAGAAAGAAATATCATGTTTTCTCAGGTTTCTGAAGCTTTCTTCCTAGAAAACTCGAATGTGTGGAGTATTTGAGTCCAGGTGGAACCAATTAGCGTTTGCCAGCAGAAAACAAAAAGGGTCCTGCTAAAATGCATTCAAAACCTTAATGTCCATAGAGAACATCCAGAAAACACAAACACACACAGAGGCTGTAGCAAGATCTGGGATTGAGATAGCTACAAATCACCAGATAGTTTGGTTTTCATCCAGGAGTATCTGGACAAATTGTTGTGGATTTCGGGTGAAATTTAACCAAAAATCACCGTGAAAGTGGTTTTGGAGAAAAGCATAATCTTCCTGTTCGGGAAATGCATCCAATGTCATGTTTACAGAAAGAAATATCATGTTTTCTCAGGTTTCTGAAGCTTTCTTCCTAGAAAACTCGCATGTGTGGAGGATTTGAGTCCAGGTGGAACCAATTAGCGTTTGCCAGCAGAAAACAAAAAGGGTCCTGCTAAAATGCATTCAAAACCTTAATGTCCATAGAGAATATCCAGAAAACACAAACACACACAGAGGCTGTAGCAAGATCTGTGATTGAGATAGCTACAAATCACCAGATAGTTTGGTTTTCATCCAGGAGGATCTGGACAAATTGTTGTGGATTTCGGGTGAAATTTAACCAAAAATCACCGTGAAAGTGGTTTTGGAGAAAAGCACAATCTTCCTGTTCGGCAAATGTATCCAATGTCATGTTTACAGAAAGAAATATCATGTTTTCTCAGGTTTCTGAAGCTTTCTTCCTAGAAAACTCGAATGTGTGGAGTATTTGAGTCCAGGTGGAACCAATTAGCGTTTGCCAGCAGAAAACAAAAAGGGTCCTGCTAAAATGCATTCAAAACCTTAATGTCCATAGAGAACATCCAGAAAACACAAACACACACAGAGGCTGTAGCAAGATCTGGGATTGAGATAGCTACAAATCACCAGATAGTTTGGTTTTCATCCAGGAGTATCTGGACAAATTGTTGTGGATTTCGGGTGAAATTTAACCAAAAATCACCGTGAAAGTGGTTTTGGAGAAAAGCATAATCTTCCTGTTCGGGAAATGCATCCAATGTCATGTTTACAGAAAGAAATATCATGTTTTCTCAGGTTTCTGAAGCTTTCTTCCTAGAAAACTCGCATGTGTGGAGGATTTGAGTCCAGGTGGAACCAATTAGCGTTTGCCAGCAGAAAACAAAAAGGGTCCTGCTAAAATGCATTCAAAACCTTAATGTCCATAGAGAATATCCAGAAAACACAAACACACACAGAGGCTGTAGCAAGATCTGTGATTGAGATAGCTACAAATCACCAGATAGTTTGGTTTTCATCCAGGAGGATCTGGACAAATTGTTGTGGATTTCGGGTGAAATTTAACCAAAAATCACCGTGAAAGTGGTTTTGGAGAAAAGCACAATCTTCCTGTTCGGCAAATGTATCCAATGTCATGTTTACAGAAAGAAATATCATGTTTTCTCAGGTTTCTGAAGCTTTCTTCCTAGAAAACTCGAATGTGTGGAGTATTTGACTCCAGGTGGAACCAATTAGCGTTTGCCAGCAGAAAACAAAAAGGGTCCTGCTAAAATGCATTCAAAACCTTAAAGTCCATAGAGAATATCCAGAAAACACAAACACACACAGAGGCTGTAGGAAGATCTGGGATTGAGATAGCTACAAATCACCAGATAGTTTGGTTTTCATCCAGGAGTATCTGGACAAATTGTTGTGGATTTCGGGTGAAATTTAACCAAAAATCACCGTGAAAGTGGTTTTGGAGAAAAGCACAATCTTCCTGTTCGGGAAATGCATCCAATGTCATGTTTACAGAAAGAAATATCATGTTTTCTCAGGTTTCTGAAGCTTTCTTCCTAGAAAACTCGCATGTGTGGAGGATTTGAGTCCAGGTGGAACCAATTAGCGTTTGCCAGCAGAAAACAAAAAGGGTCCTGCTAAAATGCATTCAAAACCTTAATGTCCATAGAGAATATCCAGAAAACACAAACACACACAGAGGCTGTAGCAAGATCTGGGATTGAGATAGCTACAAATCACCAGATAGTTTGGTTTTCATCCAGGAGTATCTGGACAAATTGTTGTGGATTTCGGGTGAAATTTAACCAAAAATCACCGTGAAAGTGGTTTTGGAGAAAAGCACAATCTTCCTGTTTGGGAAATGCATCCAATGTCATGTTTACAGAAAGAAATATCATGTTTTCTCAGGTTTCTGAAGCTTTCTTCCTAGAAAACTCGCATGTGTGGAGGATTTGAGTCCAGGTGGAACCAATTAGCGTTTGCCAGCAGAAAACAAAAAGGGTCCTGCTAAAATGCATTCAAAACCTTAATGTCCATAGAGAACATCCAGAAAACACAAACACACACAGAGGCTGTAGCAAGATCTGGGATTGAGATAGCTACAAATCACCAGATAGTTTGGTTTTCATCCAGGAGTATCTGGACAAATTGTTGTGGATTTCGGGTGAAATTTAACCAAAAATCACCGTGAAAGTGGTTTTGGAGAAAAGCATAATCTTCCTGTTCGGGAAATGCATCCAATGTCATGTTTACAGAAAGAAATATCATGTTTTCTCAGGTTTCTGAAGCTTTCTTCCTAGAAAACTCGCATGTGTGGAGGATTTGAGTCCAGGTGGAACCAATTAGCGTTTGCCAGCAGAAAACAAAAAGGGTCCTGCTAAAATGCATTCAAAACCTTAATGTCCATAGAGAATATCCAGAAAACACAAACACACACAGAGGCTGTAGCAAGATCTGGGATTGAGATAGCTACAAATCACCAGATAGTTTGGTTTTCATCCAGGAGTATCTGGACAAATTGTTGTGGATTTCGGGTGAAATTTAAGCAAAAATCACCGTGAAAGTGGTTTTGGAGAAAAGCACAATCTTCCTGTTCGGCAAATGTATCCAATGTCATGTTTACAGAAAGAAATATCATGTTTTCTCAGGTTTCTGAAGCTTTCTTCCTAGAAAACTCGAATGTGTGGGGGATTTGAGTCCAGGTGGAACCAATTAGCGTTTGCCAGCAGAAAACAAAAAGGGTCCTGCTAAAATGCATTCAAAACCTTAATGTCCATAGAGAATATCCAGAAAACACAAACACACACAGAGGCTGTAGCAAGATGTGGGATTGAGATAGCTACAAATCACCAGATAGTTTGGTTTTCATCCAGGAGGATCTGGACAAATTGTTGTGGATTTCAGGTGAAATTTAACCAAAAATCACCGTGAAAGTGGTTTTGGAGAAAAGCACAATCTTCCTGTTCGGCAAATGTATCCAATGTCATGTTTACAGAAAGAAATATCATGTTTTCTCAGGTTTCTGAAGCTTTCTTCCTAGAAAACTCGAATGTGTGGAGGATTTGAGTCCAGGTGGAACCAATTAGCGTTTGCCAGCAGAAAACAAAAAGGGTCCTGCTAAAATGCATTCAAAACCTTAAAGTCCATAGAGAATATCCAGAAAACACAAACACACACAGAGGCTGTAGCAAGATCTGGGATTGAGATAGCTACAAATCACCAGATAGTTTTGTTTTCATCCAGGAGTATCTGGACAAATTGTTGTGGATTTCGGGTGAAATTTAACCAAAAATCACCGTGAAAGTGGTTTTGGAGAAAAGCACAATCTTCCTGTTCGGGAAATGCATCCAATGTCATGTTTACAGAAAGAAATATCATGTTTTCTCAGGTTTCTGAAGCTTTCTTCCTAGAAAACTCGCATGTGTGGAGGATTTGAGTCCAGGTGGAACCAATTAGCGTTTGCCAGCAGAAAACAAAAAGGGTCTTGCTAAAATGCATTCAAAACCTTAATGTCCATAGAGAATATCCAGAAAACACAAACACACACAGAGGCTGTAGCAAGATCAGGGATTGAGATAGCTACAAATCACCAGATAGTTTGGTTTTCATCCAGGAGTATCGGGACAAATTGTTGTGGATTTCGGGTGAAATTTAACCAAAAATCACCGTGAAAGTGGTTTTGGAGAAAAGCATAATCTTCCTGTACGGGAAATGCATCCAATGTCATGTTTACAGAAAGAAATATCATGTTTTCTCAGGTTTCTGAAGCTTTCTTCCTAGAAAACTCGAATGTGTGGAGGATTTGAGTCCAGGTGGAACCAATTAGCGTTTGCCAGCAGAAAACAAAAAGGGTCCTGCTAAAATGCATTCAAAACCTTAAAGTCCATAGAGAATATCCAGAGAACACAAACACACACAGAGGCTGTAGCAAGATCTGGGATTGAGATAGCTACAAATCACCAGATAGTTTTGTTTTCATCCAGGAGTATCGGGACAAATTGTTGTGGATTTCGGGTGAAATTTAACCAAAAATCACCATGATAATGGTTTTGGAGGAAAGCACAAACTTCCTGTTCGGCAAATGTATCCAATGTCATGTTTACAGAAAGAAATATCATGTTTTCTCAGGTTTCTGAAGCTTTCTTCCTAGAAAACTCGCATGTGTGGAGGATTTGACTCCAGGTGGAACCAATTAGCGTTTGCCAGCAGAAAACAAAAAGGGTCCTGCTAAAATGCATTCAAAACCTTAAAGTCCATAGAGAATATCCAGAAAACACAAACACACACAGAGGCTGTAGCAAGATCTGTGATTGAGATAGCTACAAATCACCAGATAGTTTGGTTTTCATCCAGGAGTATCGGGACAAATTGTTGTGGATTTCGGGTGAAATTTAACCAAAAATCACCGTGAAAGTGGTTTTGGAGAAAAGCACAATCTTCCTGTTCGGGAAATGCATCCAATGTCATGTTTACAGAAAGAAATATCATGTTTTCTCAGGTTTCTGAAGCTTTCTTCCTAGAAAACTCGCATGTGTGGAGGATTTGAGTCCAGGTGGAACCAATTAGCGTTTGCCAGCAGAAAACAAAAAGGGTCCTGCTAAAATGCATTCAAAACCTTAATGTCCATAGAGAATATCCAGAAAACACAAACACACAGAGAGGCTGTAGCAAGATCTGGGATTGAGATAGCTACAAATCACCAGATAGTTTGGTTTTCATCCAGGAGGATCTGGACAAATTGTTGTGGATTTCGGGTGAAATTTAAGCAAAAATCACCGTGAAAGTGGTTTTGGAGAAAAGCACAATCTTCCTGTTCGGGAAATGTATCCAATGTCATGTTTACAGAAAGAAATATCATGTTTTCTCAGGTTTCTGAAGCTTTCTTCCTAGAAAACTCGAATGTGTGGAGGATTTGAGTCCAGGTGGAACCAATTAGCGTTTGCCAGCAGAAAACAAAAAGGGTCCTGCTAAAATGCATTCAAAACCTTAAAGTCCATAGAGAATATCCAGAAAACACAAACACACACAGAGGCTGTAGCAAGATCTGGGATTGAGATAGCTACAAATCACCAGTTTGGTTTTCATCCAGGAGGATCTGGACAAATTGTTGTGGATTTCGGGTGAAATTTAAGCAAAAATCACCGTGAAAGTGGTTTTGGAGAAAAGCACAATCTTCCTGTTCGGCAAATGTATCCAATGTCATGTTTACAGAAAGAAATATCATGTTTTCTCAGGTTTCTGAAGCTTTCTTCCTAGAAAACTCGAATGTGTGGAGGATTTGAGTCCAGGTGGAACCAATTAGCGTTTGCCAGCAGAAAACAAAAAGGGTCCTGCTAAAATGCATTCAAAACCTTAAAGTCCATAGAGAATATCCAGAAAACACAAACACACACAGAGGCTGTAGCAAGATCTGTGATTGAGATAGCTACAAATCACCAGATAGTTTGGTTTTCATCCAGGAGTATCGGGACAAATTGTTGTGGATTTCGGGTGAAATTTAACCAAAAATTACCGTGAAAGTGGTTTTGGAGAAAAGCATAATCTTCCTGTTCGGGAAATGCATCCAATGTCATGTTTACAGAAAGAAATATCATGTTTTCTCAGGTTTCTGAAGCTTTCTTCCTAGAAAACTCGAATGTGTGGAGTATTTGACTCCAGGTGGAACCAATTAGCGTTTGCCAGCAGAAAACAAAAAGGGTCCTGCTAAAATGCATTCAAAACCTTAAACTCCATAGAGAATATCCAGAGAACACAAACACACACAGATGCTGTAGCAAGATCTGTGATTGAGATAGCTACAAATCACCAGATAGTTTTGTTTTCATCCAGGAGTATCTGGACAAATTGTTGTGGATTTCGGGTGAAAATTAACCAAAAATCACCGTGATAATGGTTTTGGAGGAAAGCACAATCTTCCTGTTCGGCAAATGTATCCAATGTCATGTTTACACAAAGCAATATCATGTTTTCTCAGGTTTCTGAAGCTTTCTTCCTAGAAAACTCGAATGTGTGGAGTATTTGACTCCAGGTGGAACCAATTAGCGTTTGCCAGCAGAAAACAAAAAGGGTCCTGCTAAAATGCATTCAAAACCTTAAAGTCCATAGAGAATATCCAGAAAACACAAACACACACAGAGGCTGTAGGAAGATCTGTGATTGAGATAGCTACAAATCACCAGATAGTTTTGTTTTCATCCAGGAGTATCTGGACAAATTGTTGTGGATTTCTGGTGAAATTTAACCAAAAATCACCGTGAAAGTGGTTTTGGAGAAAAGCACAATCTTCCTGTTCGGGAAATGCATCCAATGTCATGTTTACAGAAAGAAATATCATGTTTTCTCAGGTTTCTGAAGCTTTCTTCCTAGAAAACTCGCATGTGTGGAGGATTTGAGTCCAGGTGGAACCAATTAGCGTTTGCCAGCAGAAAACAAAAAGGGTCCTGCTAAAATGCATTCAAAACCTTAATGTCCATAGAGAATATCCAGAAAACACAAACACACACAGAGGCTGTAGCAAGATCTGGGATTGAGATAGCTACAAATCACCAGATAGTTTGGTTTTCATCCAGGAGTATCTGGTCAAATTGCTGTGGATTTCGGGTGAAATTTAACCAAAAATTACCGTGAAAGTGGTTTTGGAGAAAAGCATAATCTTCCTGTTCGGGAAATGCATCCAATGTCATGTTTACAGAAAGAAATATCATGTTTTCTCAGGTTTCTGAAGCTTTCTTCCTAGAAAACTCGAATGTGTGGAGTATTTGACTCCAGGTGGAACCAATTAGCGTTTGCCAGCAGAAAACAAAAAGGGTCCTGCTAAAATGCATTCAAAACCTTAAAGTCCATAGAGAATATCCAGAGAACACAAACACACACAGATGCTGTAGCAAGATCTGTGATTGAGATAGCTACAAATCACCAGATAGTTTTGTTTTCATCCAGGAGTATCTGGACAAATTGTTGTGGATTTCGGGTGAAAATTAACCAAAAATCACCGTGATAATGGTTTTGGAGGAAAGCACAATCTTCCTGTTCGGCAAATGTATCCAATGTCATGTTTACAGAAAGAAATATCATGTTTTCTCAGGTTTCTGAAGCTTTCTTCCTAGAAAACTCGAATGTGTGGAGGATTTGACTCCAGGTGGAACCAATTAGCGTTTGCCAGCAGAAAACAAAAAGGGTCCTGCTAAAATGCATTCAAAACCTTAAAGTCCATAGAGAATATCCAGAAAACACAAACACACACAGAGGCTGTAGGAAGATCTGGGATTGAGATAGCTACAAATCACCAGATAGTTTTGTTTTCATCCAGGAGTATCTGGACAAATTGTTGTGGATTTCTGGTGAAATTTAACCAAAAATCACCGTGAAAGTGGTTTTGGAGAAAAGCACAATCTTCCTGTTCGGGAAATGCATCCAATGTCATGTTTACAGAAAGAAATATCATGTTTTCTCAGGTTTCTGAAGCTTTCTTCCTAGAAAACTCGCATGTGTGGAGGATTTGAGTCCAGGTGGAACCAATTAGCGTTTGCCAGCAGAAAACAAAAAGGGTCCTGCTAAAATGCATTCAAAACCTTAAAGTCCATAGAGAATATCCAGAGAACACAAACACACACAGAGGCTGTAGCAAGATCTGGGATTGAGATAGCTACAAATCACCAGATAGTTTTGTTTTCATCCAGGAGTATCGGGACAAATTGTTGTGGACTTCGGGTGAAATTTAACCAACAATCACCGTGATAATGGTTTTGGAGGAAAGCACAATCTTCCTGTTCGGCAAATGTATCCAATGTCATGTTTACAGAAAGAAATGTCATGTTTTCTCAGGTTTCTGAAGCTTTCTTCCTAGAAAACTCGCATGTGTGGAGGATTTGACTCCAGGTGGAACCAATTAGCGTTTGCCAGCAGAAAACAAAAAGGGTCCTGCTAAAATGCATTCAAAACCTTAAAGTCCATAGAGAATATCCAGAAAACACAAACACACTCAGAGGCTGTAGGAAGATCTGGGATTGAGATAGCTACAAATCACCAGATAGTTTTGTTTTCATCCAGGAGTATCTGGACAAATTGTTGTGGATTTCTGGTGAAATTTAACCAAAAATCACCGTGAAAGTGGTTTTGGAGAAAAGCACAATCTTCCTGTTCGGGAAATGCATCCAATGTCATGTTTACAGAAAGAAATATCATGTTTTCTCAGGTTTCTGAAGCTTTCTTCCTAGAAAACTCGCATGTGTGGAGGATTTGAGTCCAGGTGGAACCAATTAGCGTTTGCCAGCAGAAAACAAAAAGGGTCCTGCTAAAATGCATTCAAAACCTTAATGTCCATAGAGAATATCCAGAAAACACAAACACACACAGAGGCTGTAGCAAGATCTGGGATTGAGATAGCTACAAATCACCAGATAGTTTGGTTTTCATCCAGGAGTATCTGGTCAAATTGCTGTGGATTTCGGGTGAAATTTAAGCAAAAATCACCGTGAAAGTGGTTTTGGAGAAAAGCACAATCTTCCTGTTCGGCAAATGTATCCAATGTCATGTTTACAGAAAGAAATATCATGTTTTCTCAGGTTTCTGAAGCTTTCTTCCTAGAAAACTCGAATGTGTGGAGGATTTGAGTCCAGGTGGAACCAATTAGCGTTTGCCAGCAGAAAACAAAAAGGGTCCTGCTAAAATGCATTCAAAACCTTAAAGTCCATAGAGAATATCCAGAAAACACAAACACACACAGAGGCTGTAGCAAGATCTGGGATTGAGATAGCTACAAATCACCAGTTTGGTTTTCATCCAGGAGTATCTGGACAAATTGTTGTGGATTTCGGGTGAAATTTAAGCAAAAATCACCGTGAAAGTGGTTTTGGAGAAAAGCACAATCTTCCTGTTCGGCAAATGTATCCAATGTCATGTTTACAGAAAGAAATATCATGTTTTCTCAGGTTTCTGAAGCTTTCTTCCTAGAAAACTCGAATGTGTGGAGGATTTGAGTCCAGGTGGAACCAATTAGCGTTTGCCAGCAGAAAACAAAAAGGGTCCTGCTAAAATGCATTCAAAACCTTAAAGTCCGTAGAGAATATCCAGAAAACACAAACACACACAGAGGCTGTAGCAAGATCTGGGATTGAGATAGCTACAAATCACCAGATAGTTTGGTTTTCATCCAGGAGTATCGGGACAAATTGTTGTGGATTTCGGGTGAAATTTAAGCAAAAATCACCGTGAAAGTGGTTTTGGAGAAAAGCACAATCTTCCTGTTCGGCAAATGTATCCAATGTCATGTTTACAGAAAGAAATATCATGTTTTCTCAGGTTTCTGAAGCTTTCTTCCTAGAAAACTCGAATGTGTGGAGGATTTGAGTCCAGGTGGAACCAATTAGCGTTTGCCAGCAGAAAACAAAAAGGGTCCTGCTAAAATGCATTCAAAACCTTAAAGTCCATAGAGAATATCCAGAAAACACAAACACACACAGAGGCTGTAGCAAGATCTGGGATTGAGATAGCTACAAATCACCAGATAGTTTGGTTTTCATCCAGGAGGATCTGGACAAATTGTTGTGGATTTCGGGTGAAATTTAAGCAAAAATCACCGTGAAAGTGGTTTTGGAGAAAAGCACAATCTTCCTGTTCGGGAAATGTATCCAATGTCATGTTTACAGAAAGAAATATCATGTTTTCTCAGGTTTCTGAAGCTTTCTTCCTAGAAAACTCGAATGTGTGGAGGATTTGAGTCCAGGTGGAACCAATTAGCGTTTGCCAGCAGAAAACAAAAAGGGTCCTGCTAAAATGCATTCAAAACCTTAAAGTCCATAGAGAATATCCAGAAAACACAAACACACACAGAGGCTGTAGCAAGATCTGTGATTGAGATAGCTAGAAATCACCAGATAGTTTGGTTTTCATCCAGGAGTATCGGGACAAATTGTTGTGGATTTCGGGTGAAATTTAACCAAAAATTACCGTGAAAGTGGTTTTGGAGAAAAGCATAATCTTCCTGTTCGGGAAATGCATCCAATGTCATGTTTACAGAAAGAAATATCATGTTTTCTCAGGTTTCTGAAGCTTTCTTCCTAGAAAACTCGAATGTGTGGAGTATTTGACTCCAGGTGGAACCAATTAGCGTTTGCCAGCAGAAAACAAAAAGGGTCCTGCTAAAATGCATTCAAAACCTTAAACTCCATAGAGAATATCCAGAGAACACAAACACACACAGATGCTGTAGCAAGATCTGTGATTGAGATAGCTACAAATCACCAGATAGTTTTGTTTTCATCCAGGAGTATCTGGACAAATTGTTGTGGATTTCGGGTGAAAATTAACCAAAAATCACCGTGATAATGGTTTTGGAGGAAAGCACAATCTTCCTGTTCGGCAAATGTATCCAATGTCATGTTTACAGAAAGAAATATCATGTTTTCTCAGGTTTCTGAAGCTTTCTTCCTAGAAAACTCGAATGTGTGGAGTATTTGACTCCAGGTGGAACCAATTAGCGTTTGCCAGCAGAAAACAAAAAGGGTCCTGCTAAAATGCATTCAAAACCTTAAAGTCCATAGAGAATATCCAGAAAACACAAACACACACAGAGGCTGTAGGAAGATCTGTGATTGAGATAGCTACAAATCACCAGATAGTTTTGTTTTCATCCAGGAGTATCTGGACAAATTGTTGTGGATTTCGGGTGAAATTTAACCAAAAATCACCGTGAAAGTGGTTTTGGAGAAAAGCACAATCTTCCTGTTCGGGAAATGCATCCAATGTCATGTTTACAGAAAGAAATATCATGTTTTCTCAGGTTTCTGAAGCTTTCTTCCTAGAAAACTCGCATGTGTGGAGGATTTGAGTCCAGGTGGAACCAATTAGCGTTTGCCAGCAGAAAACAAAAAGGGTCCTGCTAAAATGCATTCAAAACCTTAATGTCCATAGAGAATATCCAGAAAACACAAACACACACAGAGGCTGTAGCAAGATCTGGGATTGAGATAGCTACAAATCACCAGATAGTTTGGTTTTCATCCAGGAGTATCTGGTCAAATTGCTGTGGATTTCGGGTGAAATTTAAGCAAAAATCACCGTGAAAGTGGTTTTGGAGAAAAGCACAATCTTCCTGTTCGGCAAATGTATCCAATGTCATGTTTACAGAAAGAAATATCATGTTTTCTCAGGTTTCTGAAGCTTTCTTCCTAGAAAACTCGAATGTGTGGAGGATTTGAGTCCAGGTGGAACCAATTAGCGTTTGCCAGCAGAAAACAAAAAGGGTCCTGCTAAAATGCATTCAAAACCTTAAAGTCCATAGAGAATATCCAGAAAACACAAACACACACAGAGGCTGTAGCAAGATCTGGGATTGAGATAGCTACAAATCACCAGTTTGGTTTTCATCCAGGAGTATCTGGACAAATTGTTGTGGATTTCGGGTGAAATTTAAGCAAAAATCACCGTGAAAGTGGTTTTGGAGAAAAGCACAATCTTCCTGTTCGGCAAATGTATCCAATGTCATGTTTACAGAAAGAAATATCATGTTTTCTCAGGTTTCTGAAGCTTTCTTCCTAGAAAACTCGAATGTGTGGAGGATTTGAGTCCAGGTGGAACCAATTAGCGTTTGCCAGCAGAAAACAAAAAGGGTCCTGCTAAAATGCATTCAAAACCTTAAAGTCCGTAGAGAATATCCAGAAAACACAAACACACACAGAGGCTGTAGCAAGATCTGGGATTGAGATAGCTACAAATCACCAGATAGTTTGGTTTTCATCCAGGAGTATCGGGACAAATTGTTGTGGATTTCGGGTGAAATTTAACCAAAAATTACCGTGAAAGTGGTTTTGGAGAAAAGCATAATCTTCCTGTTCGGGAAATGCATCCAATGTCATGTTTACAGAAAGAAATATCATGTTTTCTCAGGTTTCTGAAGCTTTCTTCCTAGAAAACTCGAATGTGTGGAGTATTTGACTCCAGGTGGAACCAATTAGCGTTTGCCAGCAGAAAACAAAAAGGGTCCTGCTAAAATGCATTCAAAACCTTAAAGTCCATAGAGAATATCCAGAGAACACAAACACACACAGATGCTGTAGCAAGATCTGTGATTGAGATAGCTACAAATCACCAGATAGTTTTGTTTTCATCCAGGAGTATCTGGACAAATTGTTGTGGATTTCGGGTGAAAATTAACCAAAAATCACCGTGATAATGGTTTTGGAGGAAAGCACAATCTTCCTGTTCGGCAAATGTATCCAATGTCATGTTTACAGAAAGAAATATCATGTTTTCTCAGGTTTCTGAAGCTTTCTTCCTAGAAAACTCGAATGTGTGGAGGATTTGACTCCAGGTGGAACCAATTAGCGTTTGCCAGCAGAAAACAAAAAGGGTCCTGCTAAAATGCATTCAAAACCTTAAAGTCCATAGAGAATATCCAGAAAACACAAACACACACAGAGGCTGTAGGAAGATCTGTGATTGAGATAGCTACAAATCACCAGATAGTTTTGTTTTCATCCAGGAGTATCTGGACAAATTGTTGTGGATTTCTGGTGAAATTTAACCAAAAATCACCGTGAAAGTGGTTTTGGAGAAAAGCACAATCTTCCTGTTCGGGAAATGCATCCAATGTCATGTTTACAGAAAGAAATATCATGTTTTCTCAGGTTTCTGAAGCTTTCTTCCTAGAAAACTCGCATGTGTGGAGGATTTGAGTCCAGGTGGAACCAATTAGCGTTTGCCAGCAGAAAACAAAAAGGGTCCTGCTAAAATGCATTCAAAACCTTAAAGTCCATAGAGAATATCCAGAGAACACAAACACACACAGAGGCTGTAGCAAGATCTGGGATTGAGATAGCTACAAATCACCAGATAGTTTTGTTTTCATCCAGGAGTATCGGGACAAATTGTTGTGGACTTCGGGTGAAATTTAACCAACAATCACCGTGATAATGGTTTTGGAGGAAAGCACAATCTTCCTGTTCGGCAAATGTATCCAATGTCATGTTTACAGAAAGAAATGTCATGTTTTCTCAGGTTTCTGAAGCTTTCTTCCTAGAAAACTCGCATGTGTGGAGGATTTGACTCCAGGTGGAACCAATTAGCGTTTGCCAGCAGAAAACAAAAAGGGTCCTGCTAAAATGCATTCAAAACCTTAAAGTCCATAGAGAATATCCAGAAAACACAAACACACTCAGAGGCTGTAGGAAGATCTGGGATTGAGATAGCTACAAATCACCAGATAGTTTTGTTTTCATCCAGGAGTATCTGGACAAATTGTTGTGGATTTCTGGTGAAATTTAACCAAAAATCACCGTGAAAGTGGTTTTGGAGAAAAGCACAATCTTCCTGTTCGGGAAATGCATCCAATGTCATGTTTACAGAAAGAAATATCATGTTTTCTCAGGTTTCTGAAGCTTTCTTCCTAGAAAACTCGCATGTGTGGAGGATTTGAGTCCAGGTGGAACCAATTAGCGTTTGCCAGCAGAAAACAAAAAGGGTCCTGCTAAAATGCATTCAAAACCTTAATGTCCATAGAGAATATCCAGAAAACACAAACACACACAGAGGCTGTAGCAAGATCTGGGATTGAGATAGCTACAAATCACCAGATAGTTTGGTTTTCATCCAGGAGTATCTGGTCAAATTGCTGTGGATTTCGGGTGAAATTTAAGCAAAAATCACCGTGAAAGTGGTTTTGGAGAAAAGCACAATCTTCCTGTTCGGCAAATGTATCCAATGTCATGTTTACAGAAAGAAATATCATGTTTTCTCAGGTTTCTGAAGCTTTCTTCCTAGAAAACTCGAATGTGTGGAGGATTTGAGTCCAGGTGGAACCAATTAGCGTTTGCCAGCAGAAAACAAAAAGGGTCCTGCTAAAATGCATTCAAAACCTTAAAGTCCATAGAGAATATCCAGAGAACACAAACACACACAGATGCTGTAGCAAGATCTGTGATTGAGATAGCTACAAATCACCAGATAGTTTTGTTTTCATCCAGGAGTATCTGGACAAATTGTTGTGGATTTCGGATGAAAATTAACCAAAAATCACCGTGATAATGGTTTTGGAGGAAAGCACAATCTTCCTGTTCGGCAAATGTATCCAATGTCATGTTTACAGAAAGAAATATCATGTTTTCTCAGGTTTCTGAAGCTTTCTTCCTAGAAAACTCGAATGTGTGGAGGATTTGACTCCAGGTGGAACCAATTAGCGTTTGCCAGCAGAAAACAAAAAGGGTCCTGCTAAAATGCATTCAAAACCTTAAAGTCCATAGAGAATATCCAGAAAACACAAACACACACAGAGGCTGTAGGAAGATCTGGGATTGAGATAGCTACAAATCACCAGATAGTTTTGTTTTCATCCAGGAGTATCTGGACAAATTGTTGTGGATTTCTGGTGAAATTTAACCAAAAATCACCGTGAAAGTGGTTTTGGAGAAAAGCACAATCTTCCTGTTCGGGAAATGCATCCAATGTCATGTTTACAGAAAGAAATATCATGTTTTCTCAGGTTTCTGAAGCTTTCTTCCTAGAAAACTCGCATGTGTGGAGGATTTGAGTCCAGGTGGAACCAATTAGCGTTTGCCAGCAGAAAACAAAAAGGGTCCTGCTAAAATGCATTCAAAACCTTAAAGTCCATAGAGAATATCCAGAGAACACAAACACACACAGAGGCTGTAGCAAGATCTGGGATTGAGATAGCTACAAATCACCAGATAGTTTTGTTTTCATCCAGGAGTATCGGGACAAATTGTTGTGGACTTCGGGTGAAATTTAACCAACAATCACCGTGATAATGGTTTTGGAGGAAAGCACAATCTTCCTGTTCGGCAAATGTATCCAATGTCATGTTTACAGAAAGAAATGTCATGTTTTCTCAGGTTTCTGAAGCTTTCTTCCTAGAAAACTCGCATGTGTGGAGGATTTGACTCCAGGTGGAACCAATTAGCGTTTGCCAGCAGAAAACAAAAAGGGTCCTGCTAAAATGCATTCAAAACCTTAAAGTCCATAGAGAATATCCAGAAAACACAAACACACTCAGAGGCTGTAGGAAGATCTGGGATTGAGATAGCTACAAATCACCAGATAGTTTTGTTTTCATCCAGGAGTATCTGGACAAATTGTTGTGGATTTCTGGTGAAATTTAACCAAAAATCACCGTGAAAGTGGTTTTGGAGAAAAGCACAATCTTCCTGTTCGGGAAATGCATCCAATGTCATGTTTACAGAAAGAAATATCATGTTTTCTCAGGTTTCTGAAGCTTTCTTCCTAGAAAACTCGCATGTGTGGAGGATTTGAGTCCAGGTGGAACCAATTAGCGTTTGCCAGCAGAAAACAAAAAGGGTCCTGCTAAAATGCATTCAAAACCTTAATGTCCATAGAGAATATCCAGAAAACACAAACACACACAGAGGCTGTAGCAAGATCTGGGATTGAGATAGCTACAAATCACCAGATAGTTTGGTTTTCATCCAGGAGTATCTGGTCAAATTGCTGTGGATTTCGGGTGAAATTTAAGCAAAAATCACCGTGAAAGTGGTTTTGGAGAAAAGCACAATCTTCCTGTTCGGCAAATGTATCCAATGTCATGTTTACAGAAAGAAATATCATGTTTTCTCAGGTTTCTGAAGCTTTCTTCCTAGAAAACTCGAATGTGTGGAGGATTTGAGTCCAGGTGGAACCAATTAGCGTTTGCCAGCAGAAAACAAAAAGGGTCCTGCTAAAATGCATTCAAAACCTTAAAGTCCATAGAGAATATCCAGAAAACACAAACACACACAGAGGCTGTAGCAAGATCTGGGATTGAGATAGCTACAAATCACCAGTTTGGTTTTCATCCAGGAGTATCTGGACAAATTGTTGTGGATTTCGGGTGAAATTTAAGCAAAAATCACCGTGAAAGTGGTTTTGGAGAAAAGCACAATCTTCCTGTTCGGCAAATGTATCCAATGTCATGTTTACAGAAAGAAATATCATGTTTTCTCAGGTTTCTGAAGCTTTCTTCCTAGAAAACTCGAATGTGTGGAGGATTTGAGTCCAGGTGGAACCAATTAGCGTTTGCCAGCAGAAAACAAAAAGGGTCCTGCTAAAATGCATTCAAAACCTTAAAGTCCGTAGAGAATATCCAGAAAACACAAACACACACAGAGGCTGTAGCAAGATCTGGGATTGAGATAGCTACAAATCACCAGATAGTTTGGTTTTCATCCAGGAGTATCGGGACAAATTGTTGTGGATTTCGGGTGAAATTTAAGCAAAAATCACCGTGAAAGTGGTTTTGGAGAAAAGCACAATCTTCCTGTTCGGCAAATGTATCCAATGTCATGTTTACAGAAAGAAATATCATGTTTTCTCAGGTTTCTGAAGCTTTCTTCCTAGAAAACTCGAATGTGTGGAGGATTTGAGTCCAGGTGGAACCAATTAGCGTTTGCCAGCAGAAAACAAAAAGGGTCCTGCTAAAATGCATTCAAAACCTTAAAGTCCATAGAGAATATCCA
The DNA here is from genome assembly GCF_964237555.1 of Oryctolagus cuniculus. Lineage (NCBI taxonomy): Eukaryota > Metazoa > Chordata > Mammalia > Lagomorpha > Leporidae > Oryctolagus > Oryctolagus cuniculus. The sequence goes on along the minus strand of NW_027208222.1, from coordinate 28,060 downwards.
GAAAACACAAACACACACAGAGGCTGTAGCAAGATCTGTGATTGAGATAGCTACAAATCACCAGATAGTTTTGTTTTCATCCAGGAGTATCGGGACAAATTGTTGTGGATTTCGGGTGAAATTTAACCAAAAATTACCGTGAAAGTGGTTTTGGAGAAAAGCATAATCTTCCTGTTCGGGAAATGCATCCAATGTCATGTTTACAGAAAGAAATATCATGTTTTCTCAGGTTTCTGAAGCTTTCTTCCTAGAAAACTCGAATGTGTGGAGTATTTGACTCCAGGTGGAACCAATTAGCGTTTGCCAGCAGAAAACAAAAAGGGTCCTGCTAAAATGCATTCAAAACCTTAAAGTCCATAGAGAATATCCAGAGAACACAAACACACACAGATGCTGTAGCAAGATCTGTGATTGAGATAGCTACAAATCACCAGATAGTTTGGTTTTCATCCAGGAGTATCTGGACAAATTGTTGTGGATTTCGGGTGAAAATTAACCAAAAATCACCGTGATAATGGTTTTGGAGGAAAGCACAATCTTCCTGTTCGGCAAATGTATCCAATGTCATGTTTACAGAAAGAAATATCATGTTTTCTCAGGTTTCTGAAGCTTTCTTCCTAGAAAACTCGAATGTGTGGAGGATTTGACTCCAGGTGGAACCAATTAGCGTTTGCCAGCAGAAAACAAAAAGGGTCCTGCTAAAATGCATTCAAAACCTTAAAGTCCATAGAGAATATCCAGAAAACACAAACACACACAGAGGCTGTAGGAAGATCTGGGATTGAGATAGCTACAAATCACCAGATAGTTTTGTTTTCATCCAGGAGTATCTGGACAAATTGTTGTGGATTTGTGGTGAAATTTAACCAAAAATCACCGTGAAAGTGGTTTTGGAGAAAAGCACAATCTTCCTGTTCGGGAAATGCATCCAATGTCATGTTTACAGAAAGAAATATCATGTTTTCTCAGGTTTCTGAAGCTTTCTTCCTAGAAAACTCGCATGTGTGGAGGATTTGAGTCCAGGTGGAACCAATTAGCGTTTGCCAGCAGAAAACAAAAAGGGTCCTGCTAAAATGCATTCAAAACCTTAAAGTCCATAGAGAATATCCAGAGAACACAAACACACACAGAGGCTGTAGCAAGATCTGGGATTGAGATAGCTACAAATCACCAGATAGTTTTGTTTTCATCCAGGAGTATCGGGACAAATTGTTGTGGACTTCGGGTGAAATTTAACCAACAATCACCGTGAAAGTGGTTTTGGAGGAAAGCACAATCTTCCTGTTCGGCAAATGTATCCAATGTCATGTTTACAGAAAGAAATGTCATGTTTTCTCAGGTTTCTGAAGCTTTCTTCCTAGAAAACTCGCATGTGTGGAGGATTTGACTCCAGGTGGAACCAATTAGCGTTTGCCAGCAGAAAACAAAAAGGGTCCTGCTAAAATGCATTCAAAACCTTAAAGTCCATAGAGAATATCCAGAAAACACAAACACACACAGAGGCTGTAGCAAGATTTGGGATTGAGATACTTACAAATCACCAGATAGTTTTGTTTTCATCCAGGAGTATCTGGACAAATTGTTGTGGATTTCGGGTGAAATTTAAGCAAAAATCACCGTGAAAGTGGTTTTGGAGAAAAGCACAATCTTCCTGTTCGGCAAATGCATCCAATGTCATGTTTACACAAAGAAATATCATGTTTTCTCAGGTTTCTGAAGCTTTCTTCCTAGAAAACTCGCATGTGTGGAGGATTTGACTCCAGGTGGAACCAATTAGCGTTTGCCAGCAGAAAACAAAAAGGGTCCTGCTAAAATGCATTCAAAACCTTAAAGTCCATAGAGAATATCCAGAAAACACAAACACACACAGAGGCTGTAGCAAGATTTCGGATTGAGATACTTACAAATCACCAGATAGTTTTGTTTTCATCCAGGAGTATCTTGACAAATTGTTGTGGATTTCGGGTGAAATTTAAGCAAAAATCACCGTGAAAGTGGTTTTGGAGAAAAGCACAATCTTCCTGTTCGGCAAATGCATCCAATGTCATGTTTACACAAAGAAATATCATGTTTTCTCAGGTTTCTGAAGCTTTCTTCCTAGAAAACTCGCATGTGTGGAGGATTTGACTCCAGGTGGAACCAATTAGCGTTTGCCAGCAGAAAACAAAAAGGGTCCTGCTAAAATGCATTCAAAACCTTAAAGTCCATAGAGAATATCCAGAAAACACAAACACACACAGAGGCTGTAGCAAGATCTGGGATTGAGATAGCTACAAATCACCAGATAGTTTTGTTTTCATCCAGGAGTATCTGGACAAATTGTTGTGGATTTCGGGTGAAATTTAACCAAAAATCACCGTGATAATGGTTTTGGAGAAAAGCACAATCTTCCTGTTCGGGAAATGCATCCAATGTCATGTTTACAGAAAGAAATATCATGTTTTCTCAGGTTTCTGAAGCTTTCTTCCTAGAAAACTCGCATGTGTGGAGGATTTGACTCCAGGTGGAACCAATTAGCGTTTGCCAGCAGAAAACAAAAAGGGTCCTGCTAAAATGCATTCAAAACCTTAAAGTCCGTAGAGAATATCCAGAAAACACAAACACACACAGAGGTTGTAGCAAGATCTGGGATTGAGATAGCTACAAATCACCAGATAGTTTGGTTTTCATCCAGGAGTATCTGGACAAATTGTTGTGGATTTCGGGTGAAATTTAAGCAAAAATCACCGTGAAAGTGGTTTTGGAGAAAAGCACAATCTTCCTGTTCGGCAAATGTATCCAATGTCATGTTTACACAAAGAAATATCATGTTTTCTCAGGTTTCTGAAGCTTTCTTCCTAGAAAACTCGAATGTGTGGAGGATTTGAGTCCAGGTGGAACCAATTAGCGTTTGCCAGCAGAAAACAAAAAGGGTCCTGCTAAAATGCATTCAAAACCTTAAAGTCCATAGAGAATATCCAGAGAACACAAACACACACAGAGGCTGTAGCAAGATCTGGGATTGAGATAGCTACAAATCACCAGATAGTTTTGTTTTCATCCAGGAGTATCTGGACAAATTGTTGTGGTTTTGAAGTGAAATTTAACCAAAAATCACAGTGAAAGTGGTTTTGGAGAAAAGCACAATCTTCCTGTTCGGGAAATGCATCCAATGTCATGTTTACAGAAAGAAATATCATGTTTTTTCAGGTTTCTGAAGCTTTCTTCCTAGAAAACTCGCATGTGTGGAGGATTTGACTCCAGGTGGAACCAATTAGCGTTTGCCAGCAGAAAACAAAAAGGGTCCTGCTAAAATGCATTCAAAACCTTAAAGTCCATAGAGAATATCCAGGAAACACAAACACACACAGAGGTTGTAGCAAGATCTGGGATTGAGATAGCTACAAATCACCAGATAGTGTGGTTTTCATCCAGGAGTATCTGGACAAATTGTTGTGGATTTCGGGTGAAATTTAAGCAAAAATCACCGTGAAAGTGGTTTTGGAGAAAAGCACAATCTTCCTGTTCGGCAAATGTATCCAATGTCATGTTTACAGAAAGAAATATCATGTTTTCTCAGGTTTCTGAAGCTTTCTTCCTAGAAAACTCGAATGTGTGGAGGATTTGAGTCCAGGTGGAACCAATTAGCGTTTGCCAGCAGAAAACAAAAAGGGTCCTGCTAAAATGCATTCAAAACCTTAAAGTCCATAGAGAATATCCAGAAAACACAAACACACACAGAGGCTGTAGCAAGATCTGGGATTGAGATAGCTACAAATCACCAGATAGTTTTGTTTTCATCCAGGAGTATCGGGACAAATTGTTGTGGACTTCGGGTGAAATTTAACCAACAATCACCGTGATAATGGTTTTGGAGGAAAGCACAATCTTCCTGTTCGGCAAATGTATCCAATGTCATGTTTACAGAAAGAAATGTCATGTTTTCTCAGGTTTCTGAAGCTTTCTTCCTAGAAAACTCGCATGTGTGGAGGATTTGACTCCAGGTGGAACCAATTAGCGTTTGCCAGCAGAAAACAAAAAGGGTCCTGCTAAAATGCATTCAAAACCTTAAAGTCCATAGAGAATATCCAGAAAACACAAACACACACAGAGGCTGTAGCAAGATTTGGGATTGAGATACTTACAAATCACCAGATAGTTTTGTTTTCATCCAGGAGTATCTGGACAAATTGTTGTGGATTTCGGGTGAAATTTAAGCAAAAATCACCGTGAAAGTGGTTTTGGAGAAAAGCACAATCTTCCTGTTCGGCAAATGCATCCAATGTCATGTTTACACAAAGAAATATCATGTTTTCTCAGGTTTCTGAAGCTTTCTTCCTAGAAAACTCGCATGTGAGGAGGATTTGACTCCAGGTGGAACCAATTAGCGTTTGCCAGCAGAAAACAAAAAGGGTCCTGCTAAAATGCATTCAAAACCTTAAAGTCCGTAGAGAATATCCAGAAAACACAAACACACACAGAGGTTGTAGCAAGATCTGGGATTGAGATAGCTACAAATCACCAGATAGTTTGGTTTTCATCCAGGAGTATCTGGACAAATTGTTGTGGATTTCGGGTGAAATTTAAGCAAAAATCACCGTGAAAGTGGTTTTGGAGAAAAGCACAATCTTCCTGTTCGGCAAATGTATCCAATGTCATGTTTACACAAAGAAATATCATGTTTTCTCAGGTTTCTGAAGCTTTCTTCCTAGAAAACTCGAATGTGTGGAGGATTTGAGTCCAGGTGGAACCAATTAGCGTTTGCCAGCAGAAAACAAAAAGGGTCCTGCTAAAATGCATTCAAAACCTTAAAGTCCATAGAGAATATCCAGAGAACACAAACACACACAGAGGCTGTAGCAAGATCTGGGATTGAGATAGCTACAAATCACCAGATAGTTTTGTTTTCATCCAGGAGTATCTGGACAAATTGTTGTGGTTTTGAAGTGAAATTTAACCAAAAATCACAGTGAAAGTGGTTTTGGAGAAAAGCACAATCTTCCTGTTCGGGAAATGCATCCAATGTCATGTTTACAGAAAGAAATATCATGTTTTTTCAGGTTTCTGAAGCTTTCTTCCTAGAAAACTCGCATGTGTGGAGGATTTGACTCCAGGTGGAACCAATTAGCGTTTGCCAGCAGAAAACAAAAAGGGTCCTGCTAAAATGCATTCAAAACCTTAAAGTCCATAGAGAATATCCAGGAAACACAAACACACACAGAGGTTGTAGCAAGATCTGGGATTGAGATAGCTACAAATCACCAGATAGTGTGGTTTTCATCCAGGAGTATCTGGACAAATTGTTGTGGATTTCGGGTGAAATTTAAGCAAAAATCACCGTGAAAGTGGTTTTGGAGAAAAGCACAATCTTCCTGTTCGGTAAATGTATCGAATGTCATGTTTACAGAAAGAAATATCATGTTTTCTCAGGTTTCTGAAGCTTTCTTCCTAGAAAACTCGAATGTGTGGAGGATTTGAGTCCAGGTGGAACCAATTAGCGTTTGCCAGCAGAAAACAAAAAGGGTCCTGCTAAAATGCATTCAAAACCTTAAAGTCCATAGAGAATATCCAGAAAACACAAACACACACAGAGGCTGTAGCAAGATCTGGGATTGAGATAGCTACAAATCACCAGATAGTTTTGTTTTCATCCAGGAGTATCGGGACAAATTGTTGTGGACTTCGGGTGAAATTTAACCAAAAATCACCGTGATAATGGTTTTGGAGGAAAGCACAATCTTCCTGTTCGGCAAATGTATCCAATGTCATGTTTACAGAAAGAAATGTCATGTTTTCTCAGGTTTCTGAAGCTTTCTTCCTAGAAAACTCGCATGTGTGGAGGATTTGACTCCAGGTGGAACCAATTAGCGTTTGCCAGCAGAAAACAAAAAGGGTCCTGCTAAAATGCATTCAAAACCTTAAAGTCCATAGAGAATATCCAGAAAACACAAACACACACAGAGGCTGTAGCAAGATTTGGGATTGAGATACTTACAAATCACCAGATAGTTTTGTTTTCATCCAGGAGTATCTGGACAAATTGTTGTGGATTTCGGGTGAAATTTAAGCAAAAATCACCGTGAAAGTGGTTTTGGAGAAAAGCACAATCTTCCTGTTCGGCAAATGCATCCAATGTCATGTTTACACAAAGAAATATCATGTTTTCTCAGGTTTCTGAAGCTTTCTTCCTAGAAAACTCGCATGTGAGGAGGATTTGACTCCAGGTGGAACCAATTAGCGTTTGCCAGCAGAAAACAAAAAGGGTCCTGCTAAAATGCATTCAAAACCTTAAAGTCCATAGAGAATATCCAGAAAACACAAACACACACAGAGGCTGTAGCAAGATTTCGGATTGAGATACTTACAAATCACCAGATAGTTTTGTTTTCATCCAGGAGTATCTGGACAAATTGTTGTGGATTTCGGGTGAAATTTAACCAAAAATCACCGTGAAAGTGGTTTTGGAGAAAAGCACAATCTTCCTGTTCGGCAAATGCATCCAATGTCATGTTTACACAAAGAAATATCATGTTTTCTCAGGTTTCTGAAGCTTTCTTCCTAGAAAACTCGCATGTGTGGAGGATTTGACTCCAGGTGGAACCAATTAGCGTTTGCCAGCAGAAAACAAAAAGGGTCCTGCTAAAATGCATTCAAAACCTTAAAGTCCATAGAGAATATCCAGAAAACACAAACACACACAGAGGCTGTAGCAAGATCTGGGATTGAGATAGCTACAAATCACCAGATAGTTTTGTTTTCATCCAGGAGTATCTGGACAAATTGTTGTGGATTTCGGGTGAAATTTAACCAAAAATCACCGTGATAATGGTTTTGGAGAAAAGCACAATCTTCCTGTTCGGGAAATGCATCCAATGTCATGTTTACAGAAAGAAATATCATGTTTTCTCAGGTTTCTGAAGCTTTCTTCCTAGAAAACTCGCATGTGTGGAGGATTTGACTCCAGGTGGAACCAATTAGCGTTTGCCAGCAGAAAACAAAAAGGGTCCTGCTAAAATGCATTCAAAACCTTAAAGTCCATAGAGAATATCCAGAAAACACAAACACACACAGAGGCTGTAGCAAGATTTGGGATTGAGATACTTACAATTCACCAGATAGTTTTGTTTTCATCCAGGAGTATCTGGACAAATTGTTGTGGATTTCGGGTGAAATTTAACCAAAAATCACCGTGAAAGTGGTTTTGGAGAAAAGCACAATCTTCCTGTTCGGGAAATGCATGCAATGTCATGTTTACAGAAAGAAATATCATGTTTTCTCAGGTTTCTGAAGCTTTCTTCCTAGAAAACTCGCATGTGTGGAGGATTTGACTCCAGGTGGAACCAATTAGCGTTTGCCAGCAGAAAACAAAAAGGGTCCTGCTAAAATGCATTCAAAACCTTAAAGTCCATAGAGAATATCCAGAAAACACAAACACACACAGGTTGTAGCAAGATCTGGGATTGAGATAGCTACAAATCACCAGATAGTTTGGTTTTCATCCAGGAGTATCTGGACAAATTGTTGTGGATTTCGGGTGAAATTTAAGCAAAAATCACCGTGAAAGTGGTTTTGGAGAAAAGCACAATCTTCCTGTTCGGCAAATGCATCCAATGTCATGTTTACACAAAGAAATATCATGTTTTCTCAGGTTTCTGAAGCTTTCTTCCTAGAAAACTCGAATGTGTGGAGGATTTGAGTCCAGGTGGAACCAATTAGCGTTTGCCAGCAGAAAACAAAAAGGGTCCTGCTAAAATGCATTCAAAACCTTAAAGTCCATAGAGAATATCCAGAGAACACAAACACACACAGAGGCTGTAGCAAGATCTGGGATTGAGATAGCTACAAATCACCAGATAGTTTTGTTTTCATCCAGGAGTATCGGGACAAATTGTTGTGGATTTCGGGTGAAATTTAACCAACAATCACCGTGATAATGGTTTTGGAGAAAAGCACAATCTTCCTGTTCGGCAAATGTATCCAATGTCATGTTTACAGAAAGAAATATCATGTTTTCTCAGGTTTCTGAAGCTTTCTTCCTAGAAAACTCGAATGTGTTTAGTATTTGACTCCAGGTGAAACCAATTAGCGTTTGCCAGCAGAAAACAAAAAGGGTCCTGCTAAAATGCATTCAAAACCTTAAAGTCCATAGAGAATATCCAGAAAACACAAACACACACAGAGGCTGTAGCAAGATTTGGGATTGAGATACTTACAAATCACCAGATAGTTTTGTTTTCATCCAGGAGTATCTGGACAAATTGTTGTGGATTTCGGGTGAAATTTAACCAAAAATCACCGTGAAAGTGGTTTTGGAGAAAAGCACAATCTTCCTGTTCGGGAAATGCATCCAATGTCATGTTTACAGAAAGAAATATCATGTTTTCTCAGGTTTCTGAAGCTTTCTTCCTAGAAAACTCGCATGTGTGGAGGATTTGACTCCAGGTGGAACCAATTAGCGTTTGCCAGCAGAAAACAAAAAGGGTCCTGCTAAAATGCATTCAAAACCTTAAAGTCCATAGAGAATATCCAGAAAACACAAACACACACAGAGGTTGTAGCAAGATCTGGGATTGAGATAGCTACAAATCACCAGATAGTTTGGTTTTCACCCAGGAGTATCTGGACAAATTGTTGTGGATTTCGGGTGAAATTTAAGCAAAAATCACCGTGAACGTGGTTTTGGAGAAAAGCACAATCTTCCTGTTCGGCAAATGTATCCAATGTCATGTTTACAGAAAGAAATATCATGTTTTCTCAGGTTTCTGAAGCTTTCTTCCTAGAAAACTCGAATGTGTGGAGGATTTGACTCCAGGTGGAACCAATTAGCGTTTGCCAGCAGAAAACAAAAAGGGTCCTGCTAAAATGCATTCAAAACCTTAAAGTCCGTAGAGAATATCCAGAAAACACAAACACACACAGAGGCTGTAGCAAGATTTGGGATTGAGATACTTACAAATCACCAGATAGTTTTGTTTTCATCCAGGAGTATCTGGACAAATTGTTGTGGATTTCGGGTGAAATTTAACCAAAAATCTCCGTGATAATGGTTTTAGAGAAAAGCACAATCTTCCTGTTCGGTAAATGTATCGAATGTCATGTTTACAGAAAGAAATATCATGTTTTCTCAGGTTTCTGAAGCTTTCTTCCTAGAAAACTCGAATGTGTGGAGGATTTGAGTCCAGGTGGAACCAATTAGCGTTAGCCAGCAGAAAACAAAAAGGGTCCTGCTAAAATGCATTCAAAACCTTAAAGTCCATAGAGAATATCCAGAAAACACAAACACACAGAGAGGCTGTAGCAAGATCTGGGATTGAGATAGCTACAAATCACCAGATAGTTTTGTTTTCATCCAGGAGTATCTGGACAAATTGTTGTGGATTTCGGGTGAAATTTAAGCAAAAATCACCGTGAAAGTGGTTTTGGAGAAAAGCACAATCTTCCTGTTCGGCAAATGTATCCAATGTCATGTTTACAGAAAGAAATATCATGTTTTCTCAGGTTTCTGAAGCTTTCTTCCTAGAAAACTCGCATGTGTGGAGGATGTGACTCCAGGTGGAACAATTTAGCTTTTGCCAGCAGAAAACAAAAAGGGTCCTGCTAAAATGCATTCAAAACCTTAATGTCCATAGAGAATATCCAGAAAACACAAACACACACAGAGGCTGTAGCAAGATCTGGGATTGAGATAGCTACAAATCACCAGATAGTTTTGTTTTCATCCAGTACTATCTTGACAAATTGTTGTGGATTTCGGGTGAAATTTAACCAAAAATCACCGTGATAATGGTTTTAGAGAAAAGCACAATCTTCCTGTTCGGTAAATGTGTCGAATGTCATATTTACAGAAAGAAATATCATGTTTTCTCAGGTTTCTGAAGCTTTCTTCCTAGAAAACTCGCATGTGTGGAGTATTTGACTCCAGGTGGAACCAATTAGCGTTTGCCAGCAGAAAACAAAAAGGGTCCTGCTAAAATGCATTCAAAACCTTAAAGTCCATAGAGAATATCCAGAAAACACAAACACACACAGAGGCTGTAGCAAGATCTGGGATTGGGATAGCTACGAATCACCAGATAGTTTTGTTTTCATCCAGGAGTATATGGACAAATTGTTGTGGATTTCGGGTGAAATTTAACCAAAAATCACCGTGAAAGTGGTTTTGGAGAAAAGCACAATCTTCCTGTTCGGGAAATGCATCCAATGTCATGTTTCCAGAAAGAAATATCATGTTTTCTCAGGTTTCTGAAGCTTTCTTCCTAGAAAACTCGCATGTGTGGAGGATTTGACTCTAGGTGGAACCAATTAGCGTTTGCCAGCAGAAAACAAAAAGGGTCCTGCTAAAATGCATTCAAAACCTTAAAGTCCATAGAGAATATCCAGAAAACACAAACACACACAGAGGCTGTAGCAAGATCTGGGATTGAGATAGCTACAAATCACCAGATAGTTTGGTTTTCATCCAGGAGTATCTGGACAAATTGTTGTGGATTTCGGGTGAAATTTAAGCAAAAATCACTGTGAAAGTGGTTTTGGAGAAAAGCACAATCTTCCTGTTCGGTAAATGTATCGAATGTCATGTTTACAGAAAGAAATATCATGTTTTCTCAGGTTTCTGAAGCTTTCTTCCTAGAAAACTCGAATGTGTGGAGGATTTGAGTCCAGGTGGAACCAATTAGCGTTTGCCAGCAGAAAACAAAAAGGGTCCTGCTAAAATGCATTCAAAACCTTAAAGTCCATAGAGAATATCCAGAAAACACAAACACACACAGAGGCTGTAGCAAGATCTGGGATTGAGATACTTACAAATCACCAGATAGTTTTGTTTTCATCCAGGAGTATCTGGACAAATTGTTGTGGATTTCGGGTGAAATTTAACCAAAAATCACCGTGAAAGTGGTTTTGGAGAAAAGCACAATCTTCCTGTTCGGCAAATGCATCCAATGTCATGTTTACAGAAAGAAATATCATGTTTTCTCAGGTTTCTGAAGCTTTCTTCCTAGAAAACTCGCATGTGTGGAGGATTTGACTCCAGGTGGAACCAATTAGCGTTTGCCAGCAGAAAACAAAAAGGGTCCTGCTAAAATGCATTCAAAACCTTAAAGTCCATAGAGAATATCCAGAAAACACAAACACACACAGAGGCTGTAGCAAGATTTGGGATTGAGATACTTACAAATCACCAGATAGTTTGGTTTTCATCCAGGAGTATCTGGACAAATTGTTGTGGATTTCGGGTGAAATTTAACCAAAAATCACCGTGATAATGGTTTTGGAGAAAAGCACAATGTTCCTGTTCGGGAAATGCATCCAATGTCATGTTTACAGAAAGAAATATCATGTTTTCTCAGGTTTCTGAAGCTTTCTTCCTAGAAAACTCGCATGTGTGGAGGATTTGACTCCAGGTGGAACCAATTAGCGTTTGCCAGCAGAAAACAAAAAGGGTCCTGCTAAAATGCATTCAAAACCTTAAAGTCCGTAGAGAATATCCAGAAAACACAAACACACACAGAGGCTGTAGCAAGATTTGGGATTGAGATACTTACAAATCACCAGATAGTTTTGTTTTCATCCAGGAGTATCTGGACAAATTGTTGTGGATTTCGGGTGAAATTTAACCAAAAATCTCCGTGATAATGGTTTTAGAGAAAAGCACAATCTTCCTGTTCGGTAAATGTATCGAATGTCATGTTTACAGAAAGAAATATCATGTTTTCTCAGGTTTCTGAAGCTTTCTTCCTAGAAAACTCGAATGTGTGGAGGATTTGAGTCCAGGTGGAACCAATTAGCGTTTGCCAGCAGAAAACAAAAAGGGTCCTGCTAAAATGCATTCAAAACCTTAAAGTCCATAGAGAATATCCAGAGAACACAAACACACACAGAGGCTGTAGCAAGATCTGGGATTGAGATAGCTACAAATCACCAGATAGTTTTGTTTTCATCCAGGAGTATCGGGACAAATTGTTGTGGATTTCGGGTGAAATTTAACCAAAAATCACCGTGATAATGGTTCTGGAGGAAAGCACAATCTTCCTGTTCGGCAAATGTATCCAATGTCATGTTTACAGAAAGAAATATCATGTTTTCTCAGGTTTCTGAAGCTTTCTTCCTAGAAAACTCGAATGTGTGGAGGATTTGACTCCAGGTGGAACCAATTAGCGTTTGCCAGCGGAAAACAAAAAGGGTCCTGCTAAAATGCATTCAAAACCTTAAAGTCCATAGAGAATATCCAGAAAACACAAACACACACAGAGGCTGTAGCAAGATCTGTGATTGAGATAGCTACAAATCACCAGATAGTTTTGTTTTCATCCAGGAGTATCTGGACAAATTGTTGTGGATTTCGGGTGAAATTTAACCAGAAATCACCGTGAAAGTGGTTTTGGAGAAAAGCACAATCTTCCTGTTCGGCAAATGCATCCAATGTCATGTTTACAGAAAGAAATATCATGTTTTCTCAGGTTTCTGAAGCTTTCTTCCTAGAAAACTCGCATGAGTGGAGGATTTGACTCCAGGTGGAACCAATTAGCGTTTGCCAGCAGAAAACAAAAAGGGTCCTGCTAAAATGCATTCAAAACCTTAAAGTCCATAGAGAATATCCAGAAAACACAAACACACACAGAGGCTGTAGCAAGATCTGGGATTGAGATAGCTACAAATCACCAGATAGTTTGGTTTTCATCCAGGAGGATCTGGACAAATTGTTGTGGATTTCGGGTGAAATTTAACCAGAAATCACCGTGAAAGTGGTTTTGGAGAAAAGCACAATCTTCCTGTTCGGCAAATGTATCCAATGTCATGTTTACAGAAAGAAATATCATGTTTTCTCAGGTTTCTGAAGCTTTCTTCCTAGAAACCTCGAATGTGTGGAGGATTTGAGTCCAGGTGGAACCAATTAGCGTTTGCCAGTAGAAAACAAAAAGGGTCCTGCTAAAATGCATTCAAAACCTTAAAGTCCATAGAGAATATCCAGAGAACACAAACACACACAGAGGCTGTAGCAAGATTTGGGATTGAGATAGCTACAAATCACCAGATAGTTTGGTTTTCATCCAGGAGTTTCTGGACAAATTGTTGTGGATTTCGGGTGAAATTTAACCAAAAATCACCGTGAAAGTGGTTTTGGAGAAAAGCACAATCTTCCTGTTCGGCAAATGTATCCAATGTCATGTTTACAGAAAGAAATATCATGTTTTCTCAGGTTTCTGAAGCTTTCTTCCTAGAAAACTCGAATGTGTGGAGGATTTGAGCCCAGGTGGAACCAATTAGCGTTTGCCAGCAGAAAACAAAAAGGGTCCTGCTAAAATGCATTCAAAACCTTAAAGTCCATAGAGAATATCCAGAAAACACAAACACACACAGAGGCTGTAGCAAGATCTGGGATTGAGATAGCTACAAATCACCAGATAGTTTGGTTTTCATCCAGGAGTATCTGGACAAATTGTTGTGGATTTCGGGTGAAATTTAACCAAAAATCACCCTGAAAGTGGTTTTGGAGAAAAGCACAATGTTCCTGTTCGGCAAATGTATCCAATGTCATGTTTACAGAAAGAAATATCATGTTTTCTCAGGTTTCTGAAGCTTTCTTCCTAGAAAACTCGAATGTGTGGAGGATTTGAGTCCAGGTGGAACCAATTAGCGTTTGCCAGCAGAAAACAAAAAGGGTCCTGCTAAAATGCATTCAAAACCTTAAAGTCCATAGAGAATATCCAGAAAACACAAACACACACAGAGGCTGTAGCAAGATCTGGGATTGAGATAGCTACAAATCACCAGATAGTTTTGTTTTCATCCAGGAGGATCTGGACAAATTGTTGTGGATTTCGGGTGAAATTTAACCAAAAATCACCGTGAAAGTGGTTTTGGAGAAAAGCACAATCTTCCTGTTCGGGAAATGCATCCAATGTCATGTTTACAGAAAGAAATATCATGTTTTCTCAGGTTTCTGAAGCTTTCTTCCTAGAAAACTCGCATGTGTGGAGGATTTGACTCCAGGTGGAACCAATTAGCGTTTGCCAGCAGAAAACAAAAAGGGTCCTGCTAAAATGCATTCAAAACCTTAAAGTCCATAGAGAATATCCAGAAAACACAAACACACACAGAGGCTGTAGCAAGATCTGGGATTGAGATAGCTACAAATCACCAGATAGTTTGGTTTTCATCCAGGAGGATCTGGACAAATTGTTGTGGATTTCGGGTGAAATTTAACCAAAAATCACCGTGAAAGTGGTTTTGGAGGAAAGCACAATCTTCCTGTTCGGCAAATGTATCCAATGTCATGTTTACAGAAAGAAATATCATGTTTTCTCAGGTTTCTGAAGCTTTCTTCCTAGAAAACTCGAATGTGTGGAGTATTTGACTCCAGGTGGAACCAATTAGCGTTTGCCAGCAGAAAACAAAAAGGGTCCTGCTAAAATGCATTCAAAACCTTAATGTCCATAGAGAATATCCAGAAAACACAAACACACACAGAGGCTGTAGCAAGATCTGGGCTTGAGATAGCTACAAATCACCAGATAGTTTGGTTTTCATCCAGGAGTATCTGGACAAATTGTTGTGGATTTCGGGTGAAATTTAACCAAAAATCACCGTGAAAGCGGTTTTGGAGAAAAGCACAATCTTCCTGTTCTGCAAATGTATCCAATGTCATGTTTACAGAAAGAAATATCATGTTTTCTCAGGTTTCTGAAGCTTTCTTCCTAGAAAACTCGAATGTGTGGAGGATTTGACTCCAGGTGGAACCAATTAGCGTTTGCCAGCGGAAAACAAAAAGGGTCCTGCTAAAATGCATTCAAAACCTTAAAGTCCATAGAGAATATCCAGAAAACACAAACACACACAGAGGCTGTAGGAAGATCTGGGATTGAGATAGCTACAAATCACCAGATAGTTTTGTTTTCATCCAGGAGTATCTGGACAAATTGTTGTGGATTTCGGGTGAAATTTAACCAAAAATCACCGTGAAAGTGGTTTTGGAGAAAAGCACAATCTTCCTGTTCGGGAAATGCATCCAATGTTATGTTTACAGAAAGAAATATCATGTTTTCTCAGGTTTCTGAAGCTTTCTTCCTAGAAAACTCGCATGTGTGGAGGATTTGACTCCAGGTGGAACCAATTAGCGTTTGCCAGCAGAAAACAAAAAGGGTCCTGCTAAAATGCATTCAAAATCTTAAAGTCCATAGAGAATATCCAGAAAATACAAACACACACAGAGGCTGTAGCAAGATCTGGGATTGAGATAGCTACAAATCACCAGATAGTTTTGTTTTCATCCAGGAGTTTCTGGACAAATTGTTGTGGATTTCGGGTGAAATTTAACCAAAAATCACCGTGAAAGTGGTTTTGGAGAAAAGCACAATCTTCCTGTTCGGCAAATGTATCCAATGTCATGTTCACAGAAAGAAATATCATGTTTTCTCAGGTTTCTGAAGCTTTCTTCCTAGAAAACTCGAATGTGTGGAGGATTTGAGTCCAGGTGGAACCAATTAGCGTTTGCCAGCAGAAAACAAAAAGGGTCCTGCTAAAATGCATTCAAAACCTTAAAGTCCATAGAGAATATCCAGAAAACACAAACACACACAGAGGCTGTAGCAAGATCTGGGATTGAGATAGCTACAAATCACCAGATAGTTTTGTTTTCATGCAGGAGTATCTGGACAAATTGTTGTGGATTTCGGGTGAAATTTAACCAAAAATCACCGTGATAATGGTTTTGGAGGAAAGCACAATCTTCCTGTTCGGCAAATGTATCCAATGTCATGTTTACAGAAAGAAATATCATGTTTTCTCAGGTTTCTGAAGCTTTCTTCCTAGAAAACTCGAATGTGTGGAGGATTTGAGTCCAGGTGGAACCAATTAGCGTTTGCCAGCAGAAAACAAAAAGGGTCCTGCTAAAATGCATTCAAAACCTTAAAGTCCATAGAGAATATCCAGAAAACACAAACACACACAGAGGCTGTAGCAAGATCTGGGATTGAGATAGCTACAAATCACCAGATAGTTTTGTTTTCATGCAGGAGTATCTGGACAAATTGTTGTGGATTTCGGGTGAAATTTAACCAAAAATCACCGTGATAATGGTTTTGGAGGAAAGCACAATCTTCCTGTTCGGCAAATGTATCCAATGTCATGTTTACAGAAAGAAATATCATGTTTTCTCAGGTTTCTGAAGCTTTCTTCCTAGAAAACTCGAATGTGTGGAGGATTTGAGTCCAGGTGGAACCAATTAGCGTTTGCCAGCAGAAAACAAAAAGGGTCCTTCTAAAATGCATTCAAAACCTTAATGTCCATAGAGAATATCCAGAAAACACAAACACACACAGAGGCTGTAGCAAGATCTGGGATTGAGATAGCTACAAATCACCAGATAGTTTGGTTTTCATCCAGGAGTATCTGGACAAATTGTTGTGGATTTCGGGTGAAATTTAACCAAAAATCACCGTGAAAGTGGTTTTGGAGAAAAGCACAATCTTCCTGTTCTGCAAATGTATCCAATGTCATGTTTACAGAAAGAAATATCATGTTTTCTCAGGTTTCTGAAGCTTTCTTCCTAGAAAACTCGAATGTGTGGAGGATTTGACTTCAGGTGGAACCAATTAGCGTTTGCCAGCAGAAAACAAAAAGGGTCCTTCTAAAATGCATTCAAAACCTTAAAGTCCATAGAGAATATCCAGAGAACACAAACACACACAGAGGCTGTAGCAAGATCTGGGATTGAGATAGCTACAAATCACCAGATAGTTTTGTTTTCATCCAGGAGTATCGGGACAAATTGTTGTGGATTTCGGGTGAAATTTAACCAAAAATCACCGTGATAATGGTTTTGGAGGAAAGCACAATCTTCCTGTTCGGCAAATGTATCCAATGTCATGTTTACAGAAAGAAATATCATGTTTTCTCAGGTTTCTGAAGCTTTCTTCCTAGAAAACTCGAATGTGTGGAGGATTTGACTCCAGGTGGAACCAATTAGCGTTTGCCAGCGGAAAACCAAAAGGGTCCTGCTAAAATGCATTCAAAACCTTAAAGTCCATAGAGAATATCCAGAAAACACAAACACACACAGAGACTGTAGGAAGATCTGGGATTGAGATAGCTACAAATCACCAGATAGTTTTGTTTTCATCCAGGAGTATCTGGACAAATTGTTGTGGATTTCGGGTGAAATTTAACCAAAAATCACCCTGAAAGTGGTTTTGGAGAAAAGCACAATCTTCCTGTTCGGGAAATGCATCCAATGTTATGTTTACAGAAAGAAATATCATGTTTTCTCAGGTTTCTGAAGCTTTCTTCCTAGAAAACTCGAATGTGTGGAGGATTTGAGTCCAGGGGGAACCAATTAGCGTTTGCCAGCAGAAAACAAAAAGGGTCCTGCTAAAATGCATTCAAAACCTTAAAGTCCATAGAGAATATCCAGAAAACACAAACACACACAGAGGCTGTAGCAAGATCTGGGATTGAGATAGCTACAAATCACCAGATAGTTTGGTTTTCATCCAGGAGTATCTGGACAAATTGTTGTGGATTTCGGGTGAAATTTAACCAGAAATCACCGTGAAAGTGGTTTTGGAGAAAAGCACAATCTTCCTGTTCGGCAAATGTATCCAATGTCATGTTTACAGAAAGAAATATCATGTTTTCTCAGGTTTCTGAAGCTTTCTTCCTAGAAACCTCGAATGTGTGGAGTATTTGACTCCAGGTGGAACCAATTAGCGTTTGCCAGCAGAAAACAAAAAGGGTCCTGCTAAAATGCATTCAAAACCTTAAAGTCCATAGAGAATATCCAGAAAACACAAACACACACAGAGGCTGTAGCAAGATTTGGGATTGAGATAGCTACAAATCACCAGATAGTTTTGTTTTCATCCAGGAGTTTCTGGACAAATTGTTGTGGATTTCGGGTGAAATTTAACCAAAAATCACCGTGAAAGTGGTTTTGGAGAAAAGCACAATCTTCCTGTTCGGCAAATGTATCCAATGTCATGTTTACAGAAAGAAATATCATGTTTTCTCAGGGTTCTGAAGCTTTCTTCCTAGAAAACTCGAATGTGTGGAGGATTTGAGTCCAGGTGGAACCAATTAGCGTTTGCCAGCAGAAAACAAAAAGGGTCCTGCTAAAATGCATTCAAAACCTTAAAGTCCATAGAGAATATCCAGAGAACACAAACACACACAGAGGCTGTAGCAAGATCTGGGATTGAGATAGCTACAAATCACCAGATAGTTTTGTTTTCATCCAGGAGTATCGGGACAAATTGTTGTGGATTTCGGGTGAAATTTAACCAAAAATCACCGTGATAATGGTTCTGGAGGAAAGCACAATCTTCCTGTTCGGCAAATGTATCGAATGTCATGTTTACAGAAAGAAATATCATGTTTTCTCAGGTTTCTGAAGCTTTCTTCCTAGAAAACTCGAATGTGTGGAGGATTTGACTCCAGGTGGAACCAATTAGCGTTTGCCAGCGGAAAACAAAAAGGGTCCTGCTAAAATGCATTCAAAACCTTAAAGTCCATAGAGAATATCCAGAAAACACAAACACACACAGAGGCTGTAGCAAGATCTGTGATTGAGATAGCTACAAATCACCAGATAGTTTTGTTTTCATCCAGGAGTATCTGGACAAATTGTTGTGGATTTCGGGTGAAATTTAACCAGAAATCACCGTGAAAGTGGTTTTGGAGAAAAGCACAATCTTCCTGTTCGGCAAATGCATCCAATGTCATGTTTACAGAAAGAAATATCATGTTTTCTCAGGTTTCTGAAGCTTTCTTCCTAGAAAACTCGCATGAGTGGAGGATTTGACTCCAGGTGGAACCAATTAGCGTTTGCCAGCAGAAAACAAAAAGGGTCCTGCTAAAATGCATTCAAAACCTTAAAGTCCATAGAGAATATCCAGAAAACACAAACACACACAGAGGCTGTAGCAAGATCTGGGATTGAGATAGCTACAAATCACCAGATAGTTTGGTTTTCATCCAGGAGGATCTGGACAAATTGTTGTGGATTTCGGGTGAAATTTAACCAGAAATCACCGTGAAAGTGGTTTTGGAGAAAAGCACAATCTTCCTGTTCGGCAAATGTATCCAATGTCATGTTTACAGAAAGAAATATCATGTTTTCTCAGGTTTCTGAAGCTTTCTTCCTAGAAACCTCGAATGTGTGGAGGATTTGACTCCAGGTGGAACCAATTAGCGTTTGCCAGTAGAAAACAAAAAGGGTCCTGCTAAAATGCATTCAAAACCTTAAAGTCCATAGAGAATATCCAGAGAACACAAACACACACAGAGGCTGTAGCAAGATTTGGGATTGAGATAGCTACAAATCACCAGATAGTTTGGTTTTCATCCAGGAGTTTCTGGACAAATTGTTGTGGATTTCGGGTGAAATTTAACCAAAAATCACCGTGAAAGTGGTTTTGGAGAAAAGCACAATCTTCCTGTTCGGCAAATGTATCCAATGTCATGTTTACAGAAAGAAATATCATGTTTTCTCAGGTTTCTGAAGCTTTCTTCCTAGAAAACTCGAATGTGTGGAGGATTTGAGCCCAGGTGGAACCAATTAGCGTTTGCCAGCAGAAAACAAAAAGGGTCCTGCTAAAATGCATTCAAAACCTTAAAGTCCATAGAGAATATCCAGAAAACACAAACACACACAGAGGCTGTAGCAAGATCTGGGATTGAGATAGCTACAAATCACCAGATAGTTTGGTTTTCATCCAGGAGTATCTGGACAAATTGTTGTGGATTTCGGGTGAAATTTAACCAAAAATCACCCTGAAAGTGGTTTTGGAGAAAAGCACAATGTTCCTGTTCGGCAAATGTATCCAATGTCATGTTTACAGAAAGAAATATCATGTTTTCTCAGGTTTCTGAAGCTTTCTTCCTAGAAAACTCGAATGTGTGGAGGATTTGAGTCCAGGTGGAACCAATTAGCGTTTGCCAGCAGAAAACAAAAAGGGTCCTGCTAAAATGCATTCAAAACCTTAAAGTCCATAGAGAATATCCAGAAAACACAAACACACACAGAGGCTGTAGCAAGATCTGGGATTGAGATAGCTACAAATCACCAGATAGTTTTGTTTTCATCCAGGAGGATCTGGACAAATTGTTGTGGATTTCGGGTGAAATTTAACCAAAAATCACCGTGAAAGTGGTTTTGGAGAAAAGCACAATCTTCCTGTTCGGGAAATGCATCCAATGTCATGTTTACAGAAAGAAATATCATGTTTTCTCAGGTTTCTGAAGCTTTCTTCCTAGAAAACTCGCATGTGTGGAGGATTTAACTCCAGGTTGAACCAATTAGCGTTTGCCAGCAGAAAACAAAAAGGGTCCTGCTAAAATGCATTCAAAACCTTAAAGTCCATAGAGAATATCCAGAAAACACAAACACACACAGAGGCTGTAGCAAGATCTGGGATTGAGATAGCTACAAATCACCAGATCGTTTGGTTTTCATCCAGGAGTTTCTGGACAAATTGTTGTGGATTTCGGGTGAAATTTAACCAAAAATCACCGTGAAAGTGGTTTTGGAGGAAAGCACAATCTTCCTGTTCGGCAAATGTATCCAATGTCATGTTTACAGAAAGAAATATCATGTTTTCTCAGGTTTCTGAAGCTTTCTTCCTAGAAAACTCGAATGTGTGGAGGATTTGAGTCCAGGTGGAACCAATTAGCGTTTGCCAGCAGAAAACAAAAAGGGTCCTGCTAAAATGCATTCAAAACCTTAATGTCCATAGAGAATATCCAGAAAACACAAACACACACAGAGGCTGTAGCAAGATCTGGGCTTGAGATAGCTACAAATCACCAGATAGTTTGGTTTTCATCCAGGAGTATCTGGACAAATTGTTGTGGATTTCGGGTGAAATTTAACCAAAAATCACCGTGAAAGCGGTTTTGGAGAAAAGCACAATCTTCCTGTTCTGCAAATGTATCCAATGTCATGTTTACAGAAAGAAATATCATGTTTTCTCAGGTTTCTGAAGCTTTCTTCCTAGAAAACTCGAATGTGTGGAGGATTTGAGTCCAGGGGGAACCAATTAGCGTTTGCCAGCAGAAAACAAAAAGGGTCCTTCTAAAATGCATTCAAAACCTTAAAGTCCATAGAGAATATCCAGAGAACACAAACACACACAGAGGCTGTAGCAAGATCTGGGATTGAGATAGCTACAAATCACCAGATAGTTTTGTTTTCATCCAGGAGTATCGGGACAAATTGTTGTGGATTTCGGGTGAAATTTAACCAAAAATCACCGTGATAATGGTTTTGGAGGAAAGCACAATCTTCCTGTTCGGCAAATGTATCCAATGTCATGTTTACAGAAAGAAATATCATGTTTTCTCAGGTTTCTGAAGCTTTCTTCCTAGAAAACTCGAATGTGTGGAGGATTTGACTCCAGGTGGAACCAATTAGCGTTTGCCAGCGGAAAACAAAAAGGGTCCTGCTAAAATGCATTCAAAACCTTAAAGTCCATAGAGAATATCCAGAAAACACAAACACACACAGAGGCTGTAGGAAGATCTGGGATTGAGATAGCTACAAATCACCAGATAGTTTTGTTTTCATCCAGGAGTATCTGGACAAATTGTTGTGGATTTCGGGTGAAATTTAACCAAAAATCACCGTGAAAGTGGTTTTGGAGAAAAGCACAATCTTCCTGTTCGGGAAATGCATCCAATGTTATGTTTACAGAAAGAAATATCATGTTTTCTCAGGTTTCTGAAGCTTTCTTCCTAGAAAACTCGCATGTGTGGAGGATTTGACTCCAGGTGGAACCAATTAGCGTTTGCCAGCAGAAAACAAAAAGGGTCCTGCTAAAATGCATTCAAAACCTTAAAGTCCATAGAGAATATCCAGAAAACACAAACACACACAGAGGCTGTAGCAAGATCTGGGATTGAGATAGCTACAAATCACCAGATAGTTTTGTTTTCATCCAGGAGGATCTGGACAAATTGTTGTGGATTTCGGGTGAAATTTAACCAAAAATCACCGTGAAAGTGGTTTTGGAGAAAAGCACAATCTTCCTGTTCGGCAAATGTATCGAATGTCATGTTTACAGAAAGAAATATCATGTTTTCTCAGGTTTCTGAAGCTTTCTTCCTAGAAACCTCGAATGTGTGGAGTATTTGACTCCAGGTGGAACCAATTAGCGTTTGCCAGCAGAAAACAAAAAGGGTCCTGCTAAAATGCATTCAAAACCTTAAAGTCCATAGAGAATATCCAGAAAACACAAACACACACAGAGGCTGTAGCAAGATTTGGGATTGAGATAGCTACAAATCACCAGATAGTTTTGTTTTCATCCAGGAGTTTCTGGACAAATTGTTGTGGATTTCGGGTGAAATTTAACCAAAAATCACCGTGAAAGTGGTTTTGGAGAAAAGCACAATCTTCCTGTTTGGCAAATGTATCCAATGTCATGTTTACAGAAAGAAATATCATGTTTTCTCAGGTTTCTGAAGCTTTCTTCCTAGAAAACTCGAATGTGTGGAGGATTTGAGTCCAGGTGGAACCAATTAGCGTTTGCCAGCAGAAAACAAAAAGGGTCCTGCTAAAATGCATTCAAAACCTTAAAGTCCATAGAGAATATCCAGAGAACACAAACACACACAGAGGCTGTAGCAAGATCTGGGATTGAGATAGCTACAAATCACCAGATAGTTTTGTTTTCATCCAGGAGTATCTGGACAAATTGTTGTGGACTTCGGGTGAAATTTAACCAAAAATCACCGTGAAAGTGGTTTTGGAGAAAAGCACAATCTTCCTGTTCGGGAAATGCATCCAATGTTATGTTTACAGAAAGAAATATCATGTTTTCTCAGGTTTCTGAAGCTTTCTTCCTAGAAAACTCGCATGTGTGGAGGATTTGACTCCAGGTGGAACCAATTAGCGTTTGCCAGCAGAAAACAAAAAGGGTCCTGCTAAAATGCATTCAAAACCTTAAAGTCCATAGAGAATATCCAGAAAACACAAACACACACAGAGGCTGTAGCAAGATCTGGGATTGAGATAGCTACAAATCACCAGATAGTTTTGTTTTCATCCAGGAGGATCTGGACAAATTGTTGTGGATTTCGGGTGAAATTTAACCAAAAATCACCGTGAAAGTGGTTTTGGAGAAAAGCACAATCTTCCTGTTCGGCAAATGTATCGAATGTCATGTTTACAGAAAGAAATATCATGTTTTCTCAGGTTTCTGAAGCTTTCTTCCTAGAAACCTCGAATGTGTGGAGTATTTGACTCCAGGTGGAACCAATTAGCGTTTGCCAGCAGAAAACAAAAAGGGTCCTGCTAAAATGCATTCAAAACCTTAAAGTCCATAGAGAATATCCAGAAAACACAAACACACACAGAGGCTGTAGCAAGATTTGGGATTGAGATAGCTACAAATCACCAGATAGTTTTGTTTTCATCCAGGAGTTTCTGGACAAATTGTTGTGGATTTCGGGTGAAATTTAACCAAAAATCACCGTGAAAGTGGTTTTGGAGAAAAGCACAATCTTCCTGTTTGGCAAATGTATCCAATGTCATGTTTACAGAAAGAAATATCATGTTTTCTCAGGTTTCTGAAGCTTTCTTCCTAGAAAACTCGAATGTGTGGAGGATTTGAGTCCAGGTGGAACCAATTAGCGTTTGCCAGCAGAAAACAAAAAGGGTCCTGCTAAAATGCATTCAAAACCTTAAAGTCCATAGAGAATATCCAGAGAACACAAACACACACAGAGGCTGTAGCAAGATCTGGGATTGAGATAGCTACAAATCACCAGATAGTTTTGTTTTCATGCAGGAGTATCGGGACAAATTGTTGTGGATTTCGGGTGAAATTTAACCAAAAATCACCGTGATAATGGTTTTGGAGGAAAGCACAATCTTCCTGTTCGGCAAATGTATCCAATGTCATGTTTACAGAAAGAAATATCATGTTTTCTCAGGTTTCTGAAGCTTTCTTCCTAGAAAACTCGAATGTGTGGAGGATTTGACTCCAGGTGGAACCAATTAGCGTTTGCCAGCGGAAAACAAAAAGGGTCCTGCTAAAATGCATTCAAAACCTTAAAGTCCATAGAGAATATCCAGAAAACACAAACACACACAGAGGCTGTAGGAAGATCTGGGATTGAGATAGCTACAAATCACCAGATAGTTTGGTTTTCATCCAGGAGGATCTGGACAAATTGTTGTGGATTTCGGGTGAAATTTAACCAAAAATCACCGTGAAAGTGGTTTTGGAGGAAAGCACAATCTTCCTGTTCGGCAAATGTATCCAATGTAATGTTTACAGAAAGAAATATCATGTTTTCTCAGGTTTCTGAAGCTTTCTTCCTAGAAAACTCGAATGTGTGGAGGATTTGAGTCCAGGTGGAACCAATTAGCGTTTGCCAGCAGAAAACAGAAAGGGTCCTGCTAAAATGCATTCAAAACCTTAATGTCCATAGAGAATATCCAGAAAACAAAAACACACACAGAGGCTGTAGCAAGATCTGGGCTTGAGATAGCTACAAATCACCAGATAGTTTGGTTTTCATCCAGGAGTATCTGGACAAATTGTTGTGGATTTCGGGTGAAATTTAACCAGAAATCACCGTGAAAGTGGTTTTGGAGAAAAGCACAATCTTCCTGTTCGGCAAATGTATCCAATGTCATGTTTACAGAAAGAAATATCATGTTTTCTCAGGGTTCTGAAGCTTTCTTCCTAGAAAACTCGAATGTGTGGAGGATTTGAGTCCAGGTGGAACCAATTAGCGTTTGCCAGCAGAAAACAAAAAGGGTCCTGCTAAAATGCATTCAAAACCTTAAAGTCCATAGAGAATATCCAGAGAACACAAACACACACAGAGGCTGTAGCAAGATCTGGGATTGAGATAGCTACAAATCACCAGATAGTTTTGTTTTCATGCAGGAGTATCTGGACAAATTGTTGTGGATTTCGGGTGAAATTTAACCAGAAATCACCGTGAAAGTGGTTTTGGAGAAAAGCACAATCTTCCTGTTCGGGAAATGCATCCAATGTCATGTTTACAGAAAGAAATATCATGTTTTCTCAGGTTTCTGAAGCTTTCTTCCTAGAAAACTCGCATGTGTGGAGGATTTGACTCCAGGTGGAACCAATTAGCGTTTGCCAGCAGAAAACAAAAAGGGTCCTGCTAAAATGCATTCAAAACCTTAAAGTCCATAGAGAATATCCAGAAAACACAAACACACACAGAGGCTGTAGCAAGATCTGGGATTGAGATAGCTACAAATCACCAGATAGTTTGGTTTTCATCCAGGAGTATCTGGACAAATTGTTGTGGATTTCGGGTGAAATTTAACCAGAAATCACCGTGAAAGTGGTTTTGGAGAAAAGCACAATCTTCCTGTTCGGCAAATGTATCCAATGTCATGTTTACAGAAAGAAATATCATGTTTTCTCAGGTTTCTGAAGCTTTCTTCCTAGAAAACTCGAATGTGTGGAGGATTTGACTCCAGGTGGAACCAATTAGCGTTTGCCAGCAGAAAACAAAAAGGGTCCTGCTAAAATGCATTCAAAACCTTAAAGTCCATAGAGAATATCCAGAAAACACAAACACACACAGAGGCTGTAGCAAGATCTGGGATTGAGATAGCTACAAATCACCAGATAGTTTTGTTTTCATCCAGGAGTATCTGGACAAATTGTTGTGGATTTCGGGTGAAATTTAACCAGAAATCACCGTGAAAGTGGTTTTGGAGAAAAGCACAATCTTCCTGTTCGGCAAATGTATCCAATGTCATGTTTACAGAAAGAAATATCATGTTTTCTCAGGTTTCTGAAGCTTTCTTCCTAGAAAACTCGAATGTGTGGAGGATTTGAGTCCAGGTGGAACCAATTAGCTTTTGCCAGCAGAAAACAAAAAGGGTCCTGCTAAAATGCATTCAAAACCTTAAAGTCCATAGAGAATATCCAGAAAACACAAACACACACAGAGGCTGTAGCAAGATCTGGGATTGAGATAGCTACAAATCACCAGATAGTTTTGTTTTCATCCAGGAGTATCTGGACAAATTGTTGTGGATTTCGGGTGAAATTTAACCAAAAATCACCGTGAAAGTGGTTTTGGAGAAAAGCACAATCTTCCTGTTGGGCAAATGTATCCAATGTCATGTTTACACATAGAAATATCATGTTTTCTCAGGTTTCTGAAGCTTTCTTCCTAGAAAACTCGAATGTGTGGAGGATTTGAGTCCAGGTGGAACCAATTAGCGTTTGCCAGCAGAAAACAAAAAGGGTCCTTCTAAAATGCATTCAAAACCTTAAAGTCCATAGAGAATATGCAGAGAACACAAACACACACAGAGGCTGTAGCAAGATCTGGGATTGAGATAGCTACAAATCACCAGATAGATTTGTTTTCATCCAGGGGTATCTGGACAAATTGTTGTGGATTTCGGGTGAAATTTAACCAAAAATCACCGTGATAATGGTTTTGGAGGAAAGCACAATCTTCCTGTTTGGCAAATGTATCCAATGTCATGTTTACAGAAAGAAATATCATGTTTTCTCAGGTTTCTGAAGCTTTCTTCCTAGAAAACTCGAATGTGTGGAGGATTTGACTCCAGGTGGAACCAATTAGCGTTTGCCAGCAGAAAACAAAAAGGGTCCTTCTAAAATGCATTCAAAACCTTAAAGTCCATAGAGAATATCCAGAAAACACAAACACACACAGAGGCTGTAGCAAGATCTGGGATTGAGATAGCTACAAATCACCAGATAGTTTTGTTTTCATCCAGGAGTATCGGGACAAATTGTTGTGGATTTCGGGTGAAATTTAACCAAAAATCACCGTGATAATGGTTTTGGAGGAAAGCACAATCTTCCTGTTCGGGAAATGTATCCAATGTCATGTTTACAGAAAGAAATATCATGTTTTCTCAGGTTTCTGAAGCTTTCTTCCTAGAAAACTCGAATGTGTGGAGGATTTGAGTCCAGGTGGAACCAATTAGCGTTTGCCAGCAGAAAACAAAAAGGGTCCTGCTAAAATGCATTCAAAACCTTAAAGTCCATAGAGAATATCCAGAGAACACAAACACACACAGAGGCTGTAGCAAGATCTGGGATTGAGATAGCTACAAATCACCAGATAGTTTTGTTTTCATGCAGGAGTATCTGGACAAATTGTTGTGGATTTCGGGTGAAATTTAACCAAAAATTACCGTGATAATGGTTTTGGAAAAAAGCACAATCTTCCTGTTCGGCAAATGTATCCAATGTCATGTTTACAGAAAGAAATATCATGTTTTCTCAGGTTTCTGAAGCTTTCTTCCTAGAAAACTCGAATGTGTGGAGTATTTGACTCCAGGTGGAACCAATTAGCGTTTGCCAGCAGAAAACAAAAAGCGTCCTGCTAAAATGCATTCGAAACCTTAAAGTCCATAGAGAATATCCAGAGAAGAAAAAGACACACAGAGGCTGTAGCAAGATCTGGGATTGAGATAGCTACAAATCACCAGATAGTTTTGTTTTCATCCAGGAGTATCTGGACAAATTGTTGTGGATTTCGGGTGAAATTTAACCAAAAATCACCGTGAAAGTGGTTTTGGAGAAAAGCACAATCTTCCTGTTCGGCAAATGTATCCAATGTCATGTTTACAGAAAGAAATATCATGTTTTCTCAGGTTTCTGAAGCTTTCTTCCTAGAAAACTCGAATGTGTGGAGTATTTGAGTCCAGGTGGAACCAATTAGCGTTTGCCAGCAGAAAACAAAAAGGGTCCTTCTAAAATGCATTCAAAACCTTAAAGTCCATAGAGAATATCCAGAGAACACAAACACACACCGAGGCTGTAGCAAGATCTGGGATTGAGATAGCTACAAATCACCAGATTGTTTGGTTTTCATCCAGGAGTATCGGGACAAATTGTTGTGGATTTCGGGTGAAATTTAACCAAAAATCACCGTGATAATGGTTTTGGAGGAAAGCACAATCTTCCTGTTCGGCAAATGTATCCAATGTCATGTTTACAGAAAGAAATATCATGTTTTCTCAGGTTTCTGAAGCTTTCTTCCTAGAAAACTCGAATGTGTGGAGGATTTGAGTCCAGGTGGAACCAATTAGCGTTTGCCAGCAGAA